>NW_025388892.1:0-6104 GCF_016433145.1 Gracilinanus agilis | reverse complement strand
ATATATATATATATATATAGTTATAGTTATCTGGTATATATCTAGTATCTAGTTATTGTAAAAAGTTGTTTCTTAAACCATCACATCCTTACTTCTAGAGTTAGACAAAACCTTAGAACATAAAATGTCAAAGTTAAAAGTGGTCTTAGAACACAGAAATTAGAATCCAAATGAGTTTGGAACATAGGATCATACATTTACAGCTGGAGTAGGCTTTAGAGACCATCTATTTTAAACTCCTTATTTCTTTTAAGATGAAGAATCTGTGAGAGATGAAGGACCTTGAAAGGTTGGAAAAGTGGATGGAAGACCGATTCCTGTACACGTGAACAAGAGACATCACGAGGGGTATATAGAAAATGCTTTAATCAAAAATACACGAACTAATTTTGGAATTAGAGAGCCTGGATCCAGATCTCAATTCTTGTACTTCCTAAACTGAGCAAGACATTTCCCATTTCTGGATTTAGGTTTTTGTATTTTTTTTTATTTTATAAATGAGGGTGCTTGAATTGATGATTTCTAAAATAACATCTAGATTGATATATTGTATCCTTCAAAGTTTGTGTCTTTAGACTCCAAGTCCCTTGTTCTTTCTACCTAATCAATGCCTTATTTATAAGAATTATGATGCTTTTTTTTTGAATGTCCACCTATTGTACTGGGTATAATAATTAGTGTTCTTAAATTCTACAAAAGGAGCAAAATTGTTCAAAGGACAGTTCAGTTCTCTGTTTCATTTCCTTGGGTGTTTTGTTTTATTTTCTTTCTATGTTTTAGAGGGTTCTTTGGGCAAAACATAATAGCACAGGGAGCGAAGTGTACTTTCAGCCAACTTATTTTTAATAGTGTTGCTCTCTCAAGTGTTTAAGCCATTCAGATGGCCTCTCTCGAGTACTTTGGCAAAGTCTCTCTTTTATTGTTTATTACCTCTGCTCCGTGCTTTCCTTCTAAAAGGGACTGCACTGCTGGGTTCTGATACCATGGCCTGGGCACATTGCCATAGTGAATGGGGCATGGAAGAGCGAGGGGAAAAGCTTTTAAGTCCTTAGTTTACCTGGTTGGTCTGTATTCAACAGCCCTGTATCTGATTAGATTAAGAAAAACAATTAAGATATTTAGCAGGATAGAAAGAGTACCTTATTAGGCCCTCCTCCAAGTCTGGTCACTGTTTTAGTATTTCTTAAATTTGATAAAGAACTTAGACAATTATAGCAAGAGACTATGAAGAATAGTAAAACAGATTAGCCAGAAAGAATTTGTTTTTGTTTTTGCCTAAAGCCAGGATTTAATTAGAAAAAAAAATTATCAGAGAAGAAATTCCACTTTCAGTGCACATATTTTTCAGTTTATAGTAGTAAGGAGTCTACCTGAGTAACTAGGCTAGGGTCACACTGTCAGATGCTAAAGTGAATAGTTGTACCCAGGTCTTCCTAATTCTGAGCTTGCTTTCTTCATTTTCCCTTGTTGTATACATAGTGAAAGGAGGAGGGAGAAGATAGGTAAAGAGGGACGAATAGCAAAGAGGAGGCACAGGAGAGAAAGAGAAGAGACTGGAGAGAGATAAAAAAAAAAAAAAAAAAAAAAAAAGAAGCAGGAGTTCTCATGGTTGCCCTCATGACTAAATATACTCAGTTTCTTTTATTTTCTGATTGCGATTTATGCTTGTTTTATGTTTAAAAAAATCTGGAACTAACAATGAAATCATTAGAGGAGGGCTAGTTTTTAGGATAAGGTATTTCTGGATAATTTTCAATTAAAAATAGACGAGGGAAGAAAAAGTCAGATTTGCCAGTGAAACAACATTGGGGCTTTCCTGTCCCACAGACTTCCTTGAAATTGGCAATAAGTCCTGGCTTTGTTTTCTGGTCCATGCCATGCTGCTTATCAGAACTCCATTCCCCTCTGAGAAGAGCAGACAAAAATCTCCCGGTAGCTCTGCCTTATGAGCACGGCTGTCTCCCCAGGCTGTTCTGAAGCCTGCACTGTGCCAGATAAGGAAAGAGCCCACTTCAAACAGCGAGCCATGAATCAGCCAACCTGACTTCAATCTCCGCATTAGAGCTAAGGCACGCAGCAATTTTAGAAGCTCACTTACATTAAATGAAATTAAATGAAACAGACTCACTTAATTCTTGTTTATAAAGAGCTCTTGAAGTGCTGTTTTAAACCAGTTGCTTGGTAATGTCATGGAGCAAAGAGGTTGATGGAGCTCACTGGGAGAGAAAGGGCCTCTGGGTTTGTTGCACAAACATCAGGCTGGCGAAGGAAAACCATTCCCTTATATCTTATTCATACATTACAGCATTACATAATGTGCCATCCATTATCTTTGAACTAGGATGTTCATCCCCTCCCCTTGTGTCAGTGTTATTTGAAAAAGAGGAGGCCCTTTGGGGAATACAAATGATAGTTTAATTGTTCTAGGGAGCCATGTAACTCAAGGCCTCTCTCATTGTACTTCAGGAAAATATTTCTCCTTCGGAGTAGTAAGCTGTAATTTTCAGTTTCGTTAAAGAAGTTCAGCAGAGACAAAAGTAATTTTAATTTCTCCACATTTTAAAATCGGATTCCTAATAAACTCAGAGTCAGTATAAAAAAACAGCACTAAAATAATCTCTCCTGGGTCATTTTTTCAAGCTTTATATTTAGAAAATCTCATTCTATTTGATTGTTACAAAACCCAAACTTAAGAAGTCATTTTTTTGGCTACAAGGACCTTCCTGGAGGAAGAAATTCCCTTGATCAGTGTAGATTAGTACCTTCTCTGTACCTCGAGGGCTCTTAGAAACTTGCCTAGAACACTAGATCTAAGAATTAGTATGTTCAATGGGAGAAGAGTTAAATGACTTGCCCACGAGGCTGTATTGAAGGCTGAAGTCAGGCCTTCAATCTAAGTTTTCTCTCTTCTCTCTCTTTCTCTCTCTCCCTACTTCCCTCTCTCTCTTTTTCTCTCTCTCTCCCTACTTCCCTTTCTCTCCCTCTCTCCCTACCTCCCTCTCTCTCTCTTTCTCTCTTCTTCCCTCTCTCTTTTTCTCCCTACTTCCTCCCTCTTTCTCTCTCTTTCCCTACCTCTCTCTCTCTCCCTTTCTTACTCCCTCTCCTCACTCTCCCTCCCTCCCCTTCTCTCTCCCCTCTTCTCTCTCCCTTCTTTGTCTCTGTCTCTCTGAATCTCTCCTCTATTCTCTTTTATATTTACATGCACGTGTACATAAAAATACACACATGTGTGCATACACAACATATAAACATACATGTATGCTCACACATAAAACACATATGCCCGCATCTGTATAGTGAACACACATGTGTTTACACACACTTATTCATTTATGAGACGGGGTCCGTTCACATGTAATTTCATTGTTTTAGGAAGTTCTAGGCTAAAGAATAGCTTTTACCAATGCTGGTTCACAACTATTCTTCCATTTAAAATCTTAGAGAATTGCCTTGAGGAACTGAAAATCACGAACCCTTTAAATAAGATTAAGGCATCATCTCATCATAGATTTAGAAGTGCAAAGCAGCTTTGGTATCATTTAATTCAAATCACTCATTTTACAGAGGAGGAGAGGAAAGCTCAGAGAGGGGCAGTGAGTGAGTATGTGTTAGAAGGAGAACATGAACCTAATTCTTTCTCACTTGGAGACCAGACCTCTCTTTGTCCATCATACTGTGGTACCTCCCTTTGCATTCTTATGTGAATTATTAAAACAAAACAAAAGAAAAAATAACAATAAAAATCTATGAAGTCACAAACAAATCCATTTTTTTTCTGTAGCAACTGTAGCAATGCCATCCAACCAAAAATTCCTCTTCTGAAGTTTGAGAAACTGTGCCCCAAAATGGTTCAATTCCAAGGGTTATCTATTTTCTAATTAAGTGATTAGCTAATCAGAGTAATCAATATATGCTAATGACAGGGCTAAAAAGTGAATTCCCAAGTGAATTTAAATCTATGACTGAGAGCTCAGAAGCATCGATTAAGTCATTTGTTCTATGTGTATCAGATAGTAGCCCATTAGCTTATTCAGTGATAATCAAAGCTTTCTCTTCTACAAGCTCAAAGTAAAGTGAATAAAACATTTCTTCCATTGACAATTTCTTAATGGATTTATTCATCATATACAGTGACCCTTGAACTAGACCTTAGCCATGCAATTGAAATTAAAAAAAAAAAGAAAATCTCAGGACCACTATTAATGTGTCTGCTGTTTCTTTTAAATATGGTCCTCCCTCTATGATAGTTATTTTTTTCAGTATTCCCAATATCATGTCCAGAAATTAGTTAGCAAATTTCCATTTAGCATCAATTGCTTCAGTGCAAATTATACTTTAAGTATTTCATTTTAATAAAAGAAAAAAGCGTGTTTATTAAAAATAGTGAGAATTAAATAGGTGTCTTTGTATTTGTATATAAATATAATTTAAAATTCTATGGAGAGCAAGTAGGAGCTTTGGAAGGAATGGTATAGAGAAGTCAGAGTACCTGGTTCAATTTTTGGCTCTAACTGAAGAATTTGCTTATTCCACAATGAAGTAGACTTACCATTTTATCACTTCTGAGTGGAGTTTGGGTTGAGAGAGGAACAGATATTGGAGGCCGAAAGAGCTTCGGGTCACTGAGTGATGGGAGGAACAGAGAGGAGATACTATTTGAGGGAGACAAAATGTGCATTGAAGGCGTCCAGTCACTGGCCACCAGAGACTAATACCATACTTTTCCCTACATAGATATCTCTGGTTGGCTGAGCAGATGAAAAGCTGAGTGCTTCTTTCAACCACTCTTGGCTCTTTTCTCTTCCCATTTGGAGATTTTCTTTCCCCTAGAATTTTCTATTCCTCTTTCAGGGAATATTTCCCTGACAATATTTGTTGTTAATCTTGATTCTTTTACCTAGGGAGTTTGTTTCATTTGTTATATTAAGTAGGACTGCAAGTGTTTCCCTTATGTGCTTCAGGGGATGCAGCTCTGACTAGGTTTTTATATTTTACAGAATATATGTTAGCATTTCACTCCTGGTTTGGTGGTCAAAAAGATCCCTTGGGGCCATATTTTGTGGCCTATTTTATCTTAAGTTTTATATCTGAATTCTCAAGGGCAAAATTGGAACAGAATGAGAAAATTGCCCCTTGAGACCAGAAGTCGTTCTCACACCTCTATTGGTTGTAGTGTCCTATCATGTTTCCTAATATGACTGGCTTGTGCCCAACTCTCTCTTTTATCCCAACTCTTATTTCTAGTAGAGAGGAAGGGAAAAGGTAAGAGTTCAGGTAGTAGACTAGAAGAGAAAGTTCTGCCCCAGACAACTCAGGAGATAGTGACTGGATCATCTAAATATGTTGCCCTCTTCTGGTTAAGATAGTCAAGAAAGAGGAGAGAAGAGAGAAAAACAATACCATGACACCTAAGGACTTCACTACTATACTAAGGCTACATATTAGATGGCTCTTGCATCACTAGCTATATATTCTTTCTTTGGGTAACTTCCATCAGCTCCTCTACATTTAATTATACTCCAATACTTGAAATTTTTAGTAGTATATATCTGCCAAGGAGGAAGCTAGGTAGCTCAGTGGCAGAGTGGTGGGCTGAGTCAGGAAAGCCTTGTCTTAGATTCCGGACTTGACACATACTAGCTGTGTGATCCTGGATAAGGCACTTAACCGCTATTTGCCTTAATCCCCTGGAGATGGAAATGGCAAACCACTCCAGTGTCTTTGTCAAGAAAACCCCATATGGAGTGATGAGTGGAATTTGACAACAATATCACAATATCTAGCAAGATTCATTTAGAAATTCCAAATATAATCTACTCTTTGCATAATTATAGGCCTAAATGACTAGAAAAACTTTAATTTCTAATGAATATGTTGATCCAACAATAAAAATAATAATATGACCTAAATTAATTCATTCATTCAGTACTCAAATAATCAACACCAAAGATTTTATAGAGTTAGAATATTCATATGAAAGAACTTTAAAAGGATGGAAATCTATCAGTGCCAGAGCTCAAAAACTATGCTATAAAGTCAACATTAAAATAGATTTGGCAAGAGAGAGGAGAGAGAGAGAGAGAGAGAGAGAGAGAGAGAGAGAG
>NW_025388891.1:0-5570 GCF_016433145.1 Gracilinanus agilis | reverse complement strand
GAAGCTACTAGATATCTAAAAAAATCATTTCTGAAGACCCCTTAAAATCAACTGAGGTATGTAGCTCATTAAATTCTCCAAAGGTCATATAGAAGTTGTAACCAGTTTTGATGGAGTCCATCCATCATCATCTATGTGACAATTAACAAAGGCCAAATTAAAGAAAAGGCTGTATAAGCACCATGTGACCTTGATGTATCTAGTGACAAAACCAGCATACATAAGGAGCTATACTTTTTTCACTTAAAAAAGGTTTTGTGCAAGGTGTTCATGGAATTTTACAATGATATTTCCTTCAGCATAGTCATAGGGGAAAGGTACAAATAAAGATCACATAACAGAATATATCTAATAGCCCAAAACACAGTAGTTTAAAAATGATTCAGTTTAACAAATATATATTGTTTCAATTAATATATGAGCTTAAAAATTAAACCTTAAAGCAATCAGCAAAATATAATAAGCAATAACAGGGAACAGGCAGTGAATTCAAAAGTCCTTCTTTCTAATTCTATTAAAGACTTGTTCACTATTACAGAGAGGATCAAACTGAAAATGGTTAGCAAGCAACAAAGTAATGGAGTCTGAAATGGTTTAAAATTCACCTCCAGATTTCAGTAAGGTTCCTTCCTTCCCTGTATTTTTCATCCATTTGCATTTCTTTAATCACATCTCTGGAGGTCTCCATACAAGCACTGGGCATAATGTGGATGGCCCACATATGGGATGAGTTGCAGAGACTGGGCAGGCCAAAATAATGAGGGGGTGTAAGAAGATGAATCTCCCCTATGAATCTCAGGATGATTCAGGCTAGGTAAAAGGACCAGTGCACCCAAGAACAATAGTAAGAAAAGACACTCTAAAACTTTGAGCTGTTTGAGATAGGTAATGCTCTGATCTTTCATAGAGTGAGCCATTATTTGTAACAGCATTATTCCTTAAATAAAGCTAAATGTCATAGGCTTGGAAAAGTATTATTCTCTCCCCTTCTCCCTAGTGGCAAAAACTCCAAGGAGAACAAAAGGGTATTTGAATATTAAATTCAGACTACCCCTGATGTTTTGAGTCAGGAGGAAAAAGAATAAGGCTTATTCCCCAAAACTCTGACTTCAAATCCACTGATTTGGGATATCTGCTCTCCCTGTGAAAAAATCTTCAGTAATAGCCTTCAGAAGGAGCCCAAAGTCAGCTTTAAAAAATCTCATTGAAAACTAGGAGGGAGTGGAGCTGAATAGTGAGGTTTTTTTCTGTTCCATGCTGTGTTCCTTCCCCAAAAAGTGGCTAGCACAGGCTTGAAAACCCAGGGTGGGGAGTGGGGAGAAGGAAGAACTTTACATCACCCTCTGCACAGACTCTACTGAGAGAAAGCAGTGGGAGGTGGCAGCAGAGCAGCTATTCAGAGAGCATGCAGGGGGAAGAGAAATCAATCCCAGGCTCTTGTGGTAGGTTCAGCAGCAACAGTAGCATTAGCGAGCTAAGAGCAGGTACCTGGGCTGGGAGATCCCAGGACACAGGGAGAGAAGAGGCAACCCCAATTCTCAGTTCTCATGGTGGGTGGGCAGAGTCTGTAACATCAGGCAAGCTTACTAACTTAATTAAAAATCTATCTGAGTAAAAAAATTGAGGATTCATTTTCCAAAGTGTTTGCCATAAATGTAAAGATTAAAATTAATATATAATAACTAAGTATTATATTTTATAAAGTTTATTAATAATAACTAAAGTAAAAAAAGCTAGCTAACCAAGCTATGGTTGTGGGGGAAAAGAGCAAGAAGCAAAGTCACAGCCTCTATACAAAATGTGACCATGCAACATGGTGGAGAGATTAAAAGGAATTCTGTGAAATGCTAAAGGAATTCTGTGGAACATAGTTCAAAGGTACAAAATTCTCTAATTATACACAAGGCTAACTTAAAAAAATTATAACTCAGAAATTCAGCAGTGTCCCAAAGAGATGTGGACAAATTCTCTATTGACTTTTTTTTAATTCTTAGGATGGGATTGGTTTGCTCACTCTACTTATACTACTGCAGGAGGCCAGGTGGTTCCTTAAAGGGAAAGACAAATGGTAACTGTTCATCATCTGGTATCTTTGAGTTACAACAACCACTCATATTTATAGACTACTTCAGTAACACAAAATGCTTCTTATACTGACTTTACAGATCTTCCTAGTTTTGTACCATGTTATCTTTCCAAATCAACCTCATATTACTTTTCATTTATGCTATGGTCTAACAAACTGGAAGATTTCCCAAGACCTGTACATTCTTAATGCTATTTTAAGTCTATCAATTTCCATTATGTTTTCTATGCCAAAGAATTCATTCTCTCTTTCCATTTACTAAACTCTTACTGAGCTTTTAAAATAAAACTTAACTGCCACATGAGCCTTGAGATTTTCCTATTTGCCCTAGAAGTTAATTAAGAAAAATCCTTATTGTTCCTCACCTTGTGCTTATTTGCATCTCTTTTATTTACCCATAACACATTATTTTGAATTTTTATTTTTTGTGTGTCATATCTTCCTTTTGGATCCAAAGCTCCATGATGGTAATAAATGCATTACATCTTTTCCTAGCATCTTTTTACTAACTAAAACAATGTTCTGGAAACATGAATACTTAATAATTTTAATGGATAGTGATTAGAAAGTCATTGGTTACTTTGATTAAACTGTCCCATATAAACTTATTGAGATCATAGATTGTTGTTACATGCATCTGATGGGCATCTCCTTGGAAGGCACACATATGCACTAATACTTGAACTGAAGAGCTTTCAGAGATGGTGACTGCTCTTTGCTGACTGGTGTTCTGAAATTCAGATAGATAAACTCTTACTAGGAAAACCACTCTTTTCTGTGATATTTGAGTGAGATGTAAAATGGCTTGCCATTTCTCCCTTTTTTTCTCTATATGGTATTCCATACTAGAGTGAAGCATGAAACATTTGAGTTTCTTCTTTTCTTCTGTCTTAGTAGATAAGAACCACTTACAGGAAAAAATATAAATCACCTGGCAGATGCCCTGTGCTTTCCCAAGTCAGCATTACTTTATCCTAAAACATTGGCTATCATTTTCTGCTTTTCTGTCCCCTTTTTAATCCTGACAACTGTCTTTTTTTGAAAGTTCAAAAACTTCCCAAATGATAAAGACCTAAGAATAAGTAAGAGGTTCTGTTGTCTTGGAACAGCACTGGCCAAGGTTTTCAAGTTTGCATGCCCAGGCTGCAATTTTAAGCTGCCTGTGAGTTTCCTCCTCCCTCCTTCCCCCCAGCATTACCCCAAAGAATGGAGGGAAGAAGTGCTCATTTTGGGTGGCTGGACAGAGGGGCAGGGTATGCAAAAAAAATGTACTTTGGCTTTGGGAAGAGGGAGAATGGAGCATCTTCTTAGGTGCAGTCTTTGTACATGTTCCAATACTTTGCCAAAGATGTCCTTGAAGATAATTTCCTTAACAATGTTGTTCTTCAGGAAGACACGTATTTTGTCCAGAGAAAGATCATGCAACTAATCACAAAAGTCATACTGTGAGAAATCAAGTATGTATATATACTTTATTGACAATATTACAGATACAAGGACAATGTTACAGGTACAAGGTAAATGGGGAATATTTGTTCAGTTTCAAACTTTGAAGCCCAACCAATAAAATGACAGGACATGATTTTTATCTCCATAGATGTCCAAACAATGCCCTTCAGATGTCTGCAACTAAATCTATAATTTGTAAATTCCTACAATTAATTGGAGAAATTCATCAAATTGAATAATGCTGCTCTGATCGATCTCCATTGTAAAAATATTAGAATATTAGTTGAATAAGATTGCTTGTACAATTTTATAGGTTTAAAAAATGAATACTCAGGAAACTTGGGAATTATTAGGGATGAGAGTGGGGAAGTTAAGTCTAATTCATCGGAGCTAAAATTAGTGTTAGACTTAGAGTTAGGCTTAAGATATGGCAACAGAAGGCTAGATGAGAGATTTATTTAAAATAAATTTAAATAATGCCAAACTGGAGCTTTTCTGAGTCAATCAGGAAACAGAAAGGTCATGCAAATATTATAGTGGCAAATCATTTATTTTTTGGTGGCTCCTACCCCATGGTTTTGAAATTACTTTATATAAACAAGTAGTTTTCTATAAAATCTGTTCTCCACAAAATATGTTTGCTTGTGGTACTGTATTAGAGGCACCAAACCTCTGTTGGGAAGTAAGATAAAGAGGACAACTCTTTCAAAGCTTGCTTAGGACCTTCAAAAGCCTTTCAGTGTTCTGCATCATATAGGATAAATGAAAAAGGCCAGAGTGTTTAAGAATCCACTAAAACTTCTACTGAAAGTAGAAAACATGCTGCTTCTTCATTTCATTAAACAAAAAAGTGAGGCAAAATCTTCTGAATACTTTCCATTAACACACACACACACACACACACACACACACACACATACATATGCACACATTCCTTCTTTTAGTGACTCATAGAGGCCTTTATACAGGAATATTCATTTTATTTTATTTAAAGAGAGAACATCCAAATATAGGTACACACACACACACACACACACACACAAGCTGCACATTTGCATCTATCCCCCCTGTTGGCATCTTCTTTGAAGATGCCATGAGATTCCAGAAGAAATAAAAGCTTTTTCAAATAGCTGTTTTTCAAACAACTTCATTTTCAGATCAGAGCAGAGGTTTAAAGTCCTTAAAACCGTGGCTTATATCATAAAACATGGGGTAGGAGCCACCAAAAAATAAGTGATTTGCCACTATAATGTTTGCATGAGCTTTCTGTTTCCTGATTGACTCAGAAAAGCTCCATTTTGGCATTAATTAAATTTACTTTAAATAAATCTCTCACCTAGCCTTCTGTTGGGACAGTTTAGTGGATAAAATCTTTTGCCATATATTTGAAGAAATTATATCAAACACCCAGGCAGTCTGTAACTGAACAGATGAAATTCTCATGCAACTGATATCTGAAATTTTTCTCCATAAAATATTTTCCAGATTTAACCAAGTATTTTGCTTATTTAACCAATATTTCACTTCATAGCTTTCCTTCTTATATTAGGAGACTTACACTAAGAGAGTCACTGATTTCCTGAAGGCCATCAATAACCCTTATACTCTGGAATTACTCATTTGGAAAACTCACCTGTTCTGAACTCTAACAGGAATCTTACAGGAAGCAAAAAAGCAGAACCCATATAGTCAAAAGAGATTTAACAATGTTTAGCCAGTAAAATTCAGGTGTTACACTGAAATGAAATTCTCAGAACTTCACCTGTATCCTAATGACTTTTAGGATACACACTATTCCATCAAGCTTAGATACTTAGGTTTTCATTGAGGTAGCTATATGAGTCAATGGAGAGAGCACAGGGTTTGGAGAAAGGAATATCTGAGTCCAAATATGACCTCAGTTTTGTGTGTCGCAATGTGATCCTGGGCAAATCATTCTCCTCTGCCTATGTTAGTTTCCTCAACTGATAATTCTTAGCTCCTAGACTTGCTGTGAGTCATATATATATATATATATATATATATATATATATAT
>NW_025388890.1:0-5411 GCF_016433145.1 Gracilinanus agilis | reverse complement strand
TCTTCTTCTTCTTCTTCTTCTTCTTCTTCTTCTTCTTCTTCTTCTTCTTCTTCTTCTTCTTCTTCTTCTTCTTCTTCTTCTTCTTCTTCTTCTTCTTCTTCTTCTTCTTCTTCTTCTTCTTCTTCTCTCATAATGGAAGGGGAAATGACCTTAAACTTGGAGTATACATGTAAGAAACGGGTAACATACTTCTTGGTCATCCCTTTCTTCTCTTCCTGGGGTGTTCAAGGAATCTCCTTACGTAGCATGGATGCAATCTTTTTTCTTTACAAATTGAGCCCCTTTCTAAAAGTTAGGGTTAGTATAACCCTGAGGCCTGAATAAAGAATAACAACTGACATATATTTTCTTTGGTAGTGATGATCAGTGAACTCCCTGATCTATTGCTTGCTGAAAATAAGAGAGAGAATGAGAGAGAGAGAGAGAGAGAGAGAGAGAGAGAGAGAGAGAGAGAGGAAAGAACAGTTCTTGCCTTCAAGAAGCTCACCTCTTCTAATGGGGGAAACAACATGCAAATAGACATGTAAATCTAAGACTGATAGATATATCATCTATATCTAGTACTAGAGTATTAGTGTACTCCACATTACAAAAATCAAGTATAAAAATTGTCATTTATCTATTCAACTCAAATTGTGAGTTTTGATTACATATTGAGAAAATTTGATAATCATTTTCTATGTTACTTCACTTTTGTAAAAAAATATTGACTTTATTTGATTATACCATATAGGTCAAGCAGTAAATTCCAATTGAATGGAAAATGTATAGAGACCCAGAGTCCTCCAGCCTCCTTAGTTACAGATGAATACAATGATTCATTTTTCTGAAACATGTATTATATGACATTGGAATTTATTATCCAGATGTTTTAGATATTCTAATGAGTATTCTGAATTAGTTTTATGTTGACAGATGCAATAGTATGATTTTTGCCAAAATTACAGAATCATTACAGAATTTTAGTTATCAAAATTTTGAAAGTGCCTAATTATATGCTTATATACATGTTATTTTGATATGCACATGTAAATTATATATACATACAAGAATATATTTATATTTAGAGTCAGTAAAACATTAACAGTGTTTTAACATTTCTAAAATAATATCTATTGGCAGGAGCATTAGAACTTTCCAGAATGTATTTAGGAAAGTTATATAATCCAATGTCCATTATATATCCTATCCTAAAGCATTGTTATAAAAATAATTAGAAAAAAAAGTATTTAAAATTTTATAAAATAAATATAAATAAGTAGAATAATTATTATAATACTCTCAGATCTATAGAGCAAACTCTTAGATAATGATGTAAATTCTTCAAAGTCATTTTAAATATCAAAGTAATTTCAATTGAAATTAAAAAATACATGTCCTTCCTGGAAGATATCCTGAAAATTTTGAACTTACATGGATCATATTTCATCTTGATAATGCCCCCTAATCAGGCAATTAATATTAGAATTGCTGTCCCTCTTCAAGAATCCTGGATTTCAGCAACTTTCAACCCTCCTTTATAAAACTGGAGGTTCAGGAATTCTTACTACTCAGTCAGAGGGTTCATCTGTTCATAGTTCCAATCACATAAACGGAAAAGTCATGGTACTCTCTCTCCATAGATAGGATCAGGGTACCATAAGAATCCAGGAAATCAACCTCTATTTATGTAGGACCTGGGATAATGAAGGCCCATCCATTCCTAGGACCAAGTTAATATGAATCCCCAAAACAAGCTCCTGTAGTCACTACTCTAGCCCAATAGGTAGAAGCATATATTACTTCAACGTGCCACTATTTCAAAATTACCTCTAAAGACTCTTGGATGAAACTATGCTACAGAATCAAGATATTTGGGAGATCTCTTCTTTCTGATATCTGTCAAGAAAATACAGACTGATACACATGCACACACACAAATAAATATTCCAGAGAGAGAACAAAGTGCATGTGTGCATCTTTAGAAAACTTTTCAGAGATCAAGGTGTGTGTGTCTGAGTGTGTGTAAATCACCTATCAATCTTTATATATCACTACTATAGTATAGTGTATACATGAGTTGTATCTGTCTCTATGTGTGTACATGTACATCCCCCTAGTTTTCTCTAGCATTTATCTTGATTTTGGATCATCATCTTATTATTTTTATTTTGCAATTCCTTTTACTCTATCAGAACTCTGCCATATTAATAAGTAACCTCTTTGAGTCCAGCACTGAGTTATTATGTACTGGGCCATATGTTCTCTTAATTCCAAAAAGAATGAAGAATAAGATCTTTATGAGAAAATAACTATTTTCTCTACATGAACTTGCCAAAAACAAAGTAAAAAACTTCAGCATTAATTCAAAAGGAAAATCAATGAAATATATCAAATATAAATTGACAATAGAGAATCTTCCACTGTTTATTATGTTCTTTGCTACCCAGAGCTCAAGAAAGTCTTCTTGTATATACCTTTTATAATCCTTTACAAGAATGGAGCACTTTGTGTATAGAATCTCATTTGACCCTGAGATGCCATTCTGAACCTCAGGTACTTCATCTATAAAATGGATATAACCATATTTGTACTATATACTTAACTTGGTCACTATGGGCATATCACTTGAATTTTAAAGCACTTAGGAAAAGGTGAGTTATTACTTTTATAAGAATGACAGAGCCAATAACCAAAACTGTAATAATAAATGAGAGCCAGTTAACCAATGTTAGGGATGGAGGGGAGATAGAGTCTATGTAAGGGTGAGACTCTCTTCTAGCTCTCCCCTCCTGCCAATTATACACTGGGAGACATCAAGGGGGTGTCACCTCGAAACTGGGTGACCTGGATGGTTGTGCCACCCCATAGGAGTTGGGGACAAGGCTTCTCTATAAGATGAGGTACTGGGTACCCCAATCCGATTCTGAATGAGGGTGGGGTTCATGCAAGTCTCCTCCGAGGTCAGCCAATTTCACAGGAGGTGGTCTGGCTTCAAGAGGGAAGCAGCCAGACCAAGCTATGATTTCCCTCTCCCTCGTTGTCTCTCAGGCACTCTGGAATGCTATCTGACTAATGAATGGTTTTTATAATTTACAATTTAGGGGTTGGGGAAATGGGTGAAGGGCATAGGGATTTCAGGGTGCCCTCTTCTTTATTTCTATGGGGTCTGTCACTTAGGTGGGAAACCCAATGGTTCCCACTTCTAAGCTTCTCCCTTTGCCCCATCTCCTTCTCCTTCTATTTTTATCCTTTTCTATAATTATAAGTTAGACAAGAAAGGGTCTCTCAGCAAGTTTGGGTAATGGGAGAAGGAACCTAGGAGATAGCTCCCAAAATGGAGTCCCAAAACTTAGCTCACTCTATGATTGAAGTCTTGCTGGGTCAGATGTGATGGGATGCCTTTGACCAGGGAATCAGAGTTTCAATGTCCAAAGAAATATCCTCAGGAAGCCCTCAGGACTGGATCTGAGCTGGAATGTCCACTACCTTCCTCTCCCAGTCCTCAGCCAGAAGTCCTTCTCCTTCCTTCCCCCTCCGGAAAATTACCCAGAATTCTCTCTGGTCCCAACTATCAGTAACTGTCACCAAAGGCCTTCTTCTGGCTCTTTTCCTCCCATCCCCCACCCTTACACTTTCAGAAACAATTGAAGAATTGGTGGCTCAAATATGATTTATTTTTCTATTTTATAGATCAGGATACTGAGGTTCAGATTTTTCCAAGCAAGTATGCATTTACTAAAAATGTATACTAGGCATACAACTGTACTTAGAAGGTGAAAACATTTAATTTAAACCCACTATGCAGAAAGTAGAATTCACTCTAATAACTAATTTCACTATTTTTACAACTGAATTTGTCTCAAGGACCAATTTCATTATTTTCACATCAAGAAAAAAAAGTTGATTTGAAGGTTCATTGGGTGCTATTTGCTCCAATATGTATTCCATGCAGCTTTTCTGGGTACCAAAATTGTTATCATTCTGGGAGATAATTATTCACCTGTTCTTTAAAAAAGTAGATGTGAATTGTCATAGCGAGGTAGAAGAAGGGGAAAAAAACACTGATGAGCTTGGAAGAAAGGGATGAAATTAACCAGAAAGAAAATGCTATGAATTAATAGATTAAATAGTAGGTAATGCATAGCTTTTGCTTATTCTTTTAGGATACAAATTCAAGATCTTCTAAGTGCAGTTGGCAGAGAGGGACTGCTACAGAGAATTCTATGGTACATTGCATGAAGATTCTTTTCTTCTGTTTTCCAACAATTATTTACCAGTAATCCAATAATGACCATAATAGTCCTCAAATATATAGGAAATAAATGTTTTAGAAAATGTAGCAAGCTTCAAAATAAATTAATCTGTGTGTATTGTTGTTCAAAACCTTAAGTAATTTAATAACCAGTTTTCCATTAAAATCAATGTTCAATGTTTATTTAAATATTTGAAAGTCTCCAGTATGTAGGGGAGAGAATTAGTTCTTAATTGTCATCTGACTATTTTCATTCTTCTTGAGACTAATCCTTGTAATTGACCTTAATTAATTGAAATATGCCTTCATATAGAATTCAAACTAGCATATCACTTTCAGACAAAAATTCACACAACAATGAACAGCAACATTATATACTGGAATAAAGTGAAATAGGACATTTAAAAATATCTCACTGGAGAAGCAGAGACATGTAAATGTAAAACTTCATTTGAGTGATGAGTGTTTCATAGGTGAAGTTTACAGATAATGAAAGTTCTTTGGAAATTTACAAACTCAATAATATGAATTAGATTTTAGTAGTCCAAATTCCTTATAAAATATTTAACTACAAAATTAATTAGCTAATATACATTTTTTGCCTAGATTTACTAATTGGGAGTATCCCAGGAAATAAAAGAATATCTTCCTGATTCATTTTTCATAGGGATCCTTTTAATAATTGTTCCTCTCCTTTATTTTACATTCTTTTACTTTTTCATCACTTTAATCCCCTTCTCTTCTTTTTCCTCTTCATTTTCCTCTTCTTTTTTATTTTTCTCCTTCATTGTTTTGCCCTTTCCTCTTTTCTCTACATTTTTCTTTATTTTCCCTTTCCTCCTTTCATCTTACTCTCTTTCTCTTTTTCAGTTGTTTCTTCTTTCTCCTCTTCTTTTTCTTTTGTTTCTTCTCTTCTTCCCTTACTTCTTCACTCTCCTCTTCTTCCTCTTCCTCTTTCTTCAACTTCATTTGCATTTTCCTCCTCACTTTCACCAGTTTAGTCTTCTTTCCCACCTTGACTTTCTTATAGTTACTCTTTATGTTTTCTACCTTTCTTCTTCATTTCCTTCTTTTTCTTTATTTTCATTTTTTCTCATTTCCTCCCCTTCTCTTCCTCCTCTTCTTCCTCTTCCTACTTTTCTAATTCTTCTTCTTCTCCCACATCCTCCTCTTCTTC
>NW_025388889.1:0-8328 GCF_016433145.1 Gracilinanus agilis | reverse complement strand
CCTGCTTCCTGATTTCCTTGGGATCCTGTTTGGAGGTGGATTTCCAGCAAGAAGAGAAGACCTACAGAGCAGAACCAAGCAGAGGAGGAGTTGGAGACCTGGTGGACAGCACCTCAAGTTCACTTACTCTTCTTGGTATCTTGGACCACCTAGGATTTTGGCATCCTGTGAGCCTCTTTGGAAAACTGTGAGAACCCTCAAAGCCACCCCTCTGATCCATAGCTGTGCTGTTCAAGTCTGGCTGGCACCAGACTTGAATGAGCTCCCAGAGGCTGCACTGCTTCTTGGGCCCTGCCTGTTAGATCACTTAGATTAGTATAGAAATAAGTCCTCCCCTTGCCCTGTGGTTTTGCCCTTTAGATTTTAAGTATAGAAATCCCTTTCCCACCTTTTAGTTAAATATAATTAAATCTGTTAAACCCCTTTCACCTTGCCTGCTTGTTTCTAGACTCTGGCCTAGGGAGAGCAGGGTGACAGTTAAGACTAACTGCCATTCCTGTGATAAATCCAGAGAACTCCTTATCCTGGTCCAGTCTCTCCTACAACCCAGTGTGTGTACCCACAACTATTTAGATTTTATTATAATATCCCTGGTGCCCTCCATTACCTATATTTTCTACAGTAGAAGCAAGCTATAAACAGGATATATTGGAAATAATTTCAGATAAAAGGCATTAGAATTAAAGGGAATCAGGAAACGCATTCTATAGAAGGTGAGATTTTAGCTAGGAATTGAAGCAAACCAGGAAGTCCAGGAGGAAGATAAAAAGAAGGATATCATTTAGGACAACTGATAAAAAAAAATACCTATATCAGAAGATAGAATTTCTGTTCTAGGAATCACCAAGAAGTCATTGTCATTAGATCACAAAACATGCTTGTGAAGAGTAAGGTCTTGGGTGGATTATGAACTCAGATCTTCCTGATTCTAAGCCTAATGCCTTATTTACTATATTACCTATCCTACATAGGAACACTGGGGACAAAAGAGTGTAGTCCAAGTAATGACCCAAGCATCTGGTCAAACTAAAGAGTTCATTGGTGCCAATAAATCCAGAAGTTTAGATGGAAATCTGGTGTAGCCAGTTGGGGTAGGGAAAAATAATTAGTTAGAGGGCAGAATTAATAGTACAATATATTAGTACATGACAGCTTTCTTCTTGTCCTCTATCAAGATCATGCTCCCTTATCATGGTAGTGAGTTTGCCACAGACTATCCTTGGCATCATTTTATGTCTAGGCTTTGTTATCTTTAATTTTTTCACATATATCTTTTCTCCACAACTAGAATGCATGTTTCTTGAGGACAGGCACTATATCTTCTGACACTTTCTAGCTATATGACCATGAGAAAATCACTTAATCTCTCAGCCTCAGTTTCTTCATCTTAAAAAAAGGGGACTCAGGGGCAGCTGGGTAGCTCAGTGGATTGAGAGCCAGGCCTAGAGACGGGAGGTTCTAGGTTCAAATCTGGCCTCAGACACTTCCCAGCTGTGTGACCCTGGGCAAGTCACTTGACCCCCATTGCCTACCCTTACCACTCTTCCACCTATAAGTCAATACACAGAAGTTAAGGGTTTAAAATTTTAAAAAAATTACAAAAAAAAGGGGGGACTCAGTCCAGTGAGGTAGCACAGTAGATAGAGCTCCAGGCCTAGAATTATGAGGATCTGGATTCAAATCTAAATTCAGGTGAGATACTTTCTAGCTGCATGACACTTGGGCAAGTAACAACTCCAATTGTCTAGTCTTTATCACTCTTCTTTCTTAGTAATGATACTAAGACAGAAGGTAAGGATTTTTTAAAAAAGGGTACTACTCAAGGCTCACCTGATGCATGGGAATGCCTTCCTTGATTGGTGTTACTTTGTTCTTTCATTCTGAAATGTCCTCATTATTAAATAAGGTGCCATTATTAAGTAGTCATTAATGTTGTATTTTTTTGCAACCCTTGCAATGTCTAGCACTGTGCCTTGCAGATAGTGGGAACTTACTAAGTATAATATTTTTAATCATTTGGTTGGTTGCACTCATATGTCATTTCAGTGAACATAATTCATACACTTATTCTGATCCTCTTTATTTGATTATTACTTATTTGAGAAATTTCACAGTAAATTTATTGATCTTAAACTACTTGCTGCCAACACAGGCTATTCATTTAACTCCAATATTCTCATAGAGCTAAAACCAGATTTGCAATAAACTGAAAAAAGAATAACAAGTAATAAGAAAAAGATGTGACATACAATTAAGAAAATTTAACTCTGAATTTTCTAAGCAAGCTTTTGAAATTTTTAAAAAAGAGATGTGTACAACAGAAATACACTAACGGTAATAATTTCATTCAGAATTTAAACCAATGTAAATTTGTTGCTATAGGGAGACCAAAGGAACCCAAAATAAGTCCTAGTCAACAAATATTTGACTTATTTAAGAGAGAGAGAGGGGGGGGACATGGTACTGGAGGCAATATAATTATGAAGGCACTGAGAAGCTGACTTACAAATTATCTAAAGAAGGGGAAGACAAAAAGGACATGGAAAAAATTGGAGTTTATTAATACCAATAAACATGTTCAAGAAAGCATCTCCTGACCTGGATGCCTACTCTTTCATCTATTCAAAATCTTTCTGAGGATCATTAGTACAGTGAGGGTATCATCAATGAGGATATTCATAGGGAAGAAGGCGGCTTTCAAAAACAATATTCAACAATGGACCTCATACTTACTGTCTCATAATTGACTCAAAGATATAGAAAATATTAAATCTCATTGTACATATTGTTATTGGATTTTTTTTATAGCATTTAGATCTATAGAACAAAATACCACCTTACAGGGCATTGTATAATAACATGTCTTCCATTCATAAATCAAGATCTTTCAAGATTCCTTGGAGAATGTCACAAAAGAAACAGCCCAATGCAATTACCTTCTAATAATAAACATCAATTTATTCATAAAACAGGGAGAAATGTGCTAAACAAAAGTATTTGCCACTTCAAAGGAAAAATTCCAGGACTGAGTCCAGGTTAAGGAGGAATTCCTGGTAGATGGTGAGGTCCTTTAAATGTTCATGTTTGTAGATGATGGCAAATAAAAGATTACATTAATCAAATGTAATTATCTGTGATTTTAAAGTAAAGATTTTAACGATTGATGAAACATTTTTTGTTGGAACAATCCCCAAGACATTACAGAGTCCCCTAGAAAGTGATTCATAATCATTTAAAGGAAATAGAAAATGTTAAATGGATGAGGAATGTCTATGGTCCAGATTTCTACATGCATATGTACGGTCACTCTAGAGAACTTGTCTAAGAGTATACATATATATAGAAAGATATATAGATGGACAGTGAATTGGGCCCAGAATGGAAACAAAAGAGAAGAGAGCAAATGAGATTGATTTGGGGAAAATGCAAAGCATTTTTTATTGATTCCAAGCTTCCCCAAAAGCAAAGGCCCCCCCCTTTTTTTTAACACACACATTTTATAGGTATTGTTTGTATATATACTGTATGGCAGTGAGACCCAAAACACCACTAATCCCAAAGAACTGAAGATAATGGTGCAGAGAGGACAATGGAAAGACAGCAACATATAACCAATAAGGACGTTGAAGAAGAACCAGTGATATAGAGGTAAAGGAATGGTGGACAAATTAGTAGCCAGAATGCTGCCTTGGTACCTTCACAATGTCAAGAGACAGATCCTCTCTAAGTTTTAGGAGAGCTAAGGGATCCAGTGGAGGACCTGCTGTATTTATAACAGCTGCAACAACCTCAGAAGCCTGCCTAAGCTTCTAACTACATCCTATTCCTTGGCAATAAGGTTTCAAGAATTTTCCAGAGGAACTTTCACCCCCAAGAACAATCTAAAAACAATGCTGAAAACTGAGAAAGAAAGTAACAACAAATAACAAAAACAAAACAATAGAAGCAATCATGTTTTATATAGTAGAGAAATGATGTCAAGAGCAGTTCATAAAAAAATCCTCTGGTATAAAACAATCCAGGAGCATTAAGAGGAACATCGAGACAACTAAAATAATGTCCAATATTGTTACCAAGGCCTATCTTAGATTTGGATCATCTGAGTGAAAATATCTAAGGAGTCCCCCAGCTTCATGCATACAACCTATCCTGGCGTTGACACCGTAACTGGTACTCTTCCTACGCTACCCCAAATATCTAGCTTTTCCAAACCTGCCAGCCAAAGTAATTGCTCTAAGAGGTTATCTGTAGGATAATGATAAATTTTGGCCCCTTTAGAGAAGTCTATCTAGAGACTAGTATCTTTTTTTTCATGGGAATTGGGTGAAATATTTTTAGTCTAATATAGATCTCCCTGTGGTTTCATTTGTTGTTCTAGGTGTACATTTTGGGACTTTATCAAATATTTCACTAAGTTCCCAGTTAATCTTACCATTTTCTTAAGTTGTTTAAATAAATGCACAAATGGTATCCACTTACAGAAATATATGCTCTGTGCATAAAAAAAAATGTGAATTCAAGAAACAGATATACAACCTTCCAAGACTATTCATTCCACTTTGGCATAGCTCTAGTTGTTAGGAAATGTTTTCTTTCTGCAAGCCTAAATTTGTCTCTTTATCATTTCTAACCTCTATTGCAGAGGCATCCCTTATTATTACCATTTTATAGATAAGGAAAATGAGACAAAGACAAGTTAAGTGACTTGCCTAGGGTCACATAACTATTAAGTATCTGAGTCTGGATTTGAATTTCAAATTTTAAATAAAAGTATCCACTGCATTGTGATATTGGAAATTTGGGGGTCTTAATATTGAAGTCTCTGGTATAAACTTCCTGTGGACATTTAGGGGACTTGAAAACTACATTTCCCATGATTCCTCTTGTGTAATACAGGTGTTCAGGAAGTGTGATTTCGTAGACAGAGGTATAAAGTCTCAGAACTTGATTGGGACTCTCTCTTTGCTAGGAAGCAGCCAAGGGGAAGGTATGACAGGCAATTCAAATTAGATCTTAGCAGGCATAGTTCTTTTTAATTATCAATATGGATTACATTAAACCTTTAATATTTTTAAATATATCCTTTATATGAATATTATTTGTAACAGCATTCTCTCTCTCCATATATATATACATATATATATGTATGTGTGTGTGTATATATAAATATGCAAAATCTGGATATAAGAATAACATTAAAAACAAATTGGATGAGCAAGCAAGAAATGACTTCTCAGATCTATGGAAAGAGGAAAAGTTCATGACTAAACAAGTAACAAAGATTATCACAAGAAAAGGGATAATTTTGATGATATAAATTTAAAGTTTTTGCACAAACAAATCTAATGTAGTAAAATTAGAAGGGAGGCAGGTAACTACAAAAAAAAAACTTTATAATAAGTTTTTCAGATAAAGGTCTCATATCCAAGATTCATGAAATTTGTTTTTTTCTCAGTTTTTCTTATTATATGCTTATTAGCCATCACCACCAAAAATATTTAAATAAATGCATAAAAATTATATGCAAAACTACAAACTCCACATTGTTTTGCAATTTGTTTAAAAATATAAAATTACATGTGCATTCTAATATAAACATCCTCTGCTTTTCAATTCCCTTTGGATTTGTTTTATTTTTATATTTTTTCCCTTGACTTTGTGGCTGTTATTTTTTAATGTAATTATGGTATGTATTATTCTTAATTCATTTTTCTTCTCTTTTCATGTTTCCTTTATTTTCTTTATATTTCTAATATTTGTCATTTCTAACAGCATAAATATAATCCATTACATTCAGATATCACAATCTATTCAGCCATTTCTCCTATTTATCACATTTGTTTTATCTCTAGTTATTCTGTCATTATAAACAAAGCTCCCAAGAATATTTTTGAATATACACAGCATTTTACCCTCTCAATAATGTCCTTAGGGTCTAATCCTAGTAATGGGATCTCTAGGATGAATAGCATTAGAGCTCTTAATATATATTTCCATCTTATTTTCTTAAAAAAAAAAAACAATTCACAGATCTCCAGCAATATAATATTAGGTCTGTTTCTTTATGTTCCTATCAGCATGATAAACTTAACCCATCTGATTCTCAGCTAACATACATCACAATACCTATACTTAGCTGGATTGGTCCTTACAGGGTAGACACATTGATTGAAATTTATAAAGACTAAGAGTCATTCCCCAATAAATAAATGACTAAAGCACATGGTCAGTTTTCAAAGGAAGAAACCCAACCTATCAACAACCATATGAAGAAATTCTCTAACTCATTAATAATTAGAGAAATACAAATTAAAACAATTTTGAGATTCTACCTCATATCTCTAAAGGTCATGAAGATGGCAGACCAGGAAAATGAAAATTTTTAGGATTATGGGAAAACGGGTACACTAGAACTAGTTTTGGTAGAGCAATGAAATTTAGTCATTTTGGAAAGCAGTTTGGAACTATGTCCCAAAACATTGCCTAACTGTACAAATTAATTTTTGAAGTAAGTGCTTGTTAATTGAAAATAAAAAACTTCTTTTTAAAAGAAGGTCCTAGGTGATATGCTTTAAAGTATAGATATGAGTATTTGCATGCAATTATTTACATATAAATGGACAATTTTGGGCCTGCAAAAGAATAAGAGGAATGCCTCCAATATATTGGGTAGAACCTTTATAGAGAAGTTATAGAAAGATATAAAGGAAATATTAGCTAATAGATCAGAATAGATGCCTATTCTGAAGATCAAGATATTGGCTTTGTAGTTGTAGCTCTGGCATTAAGTAACTAAGTGATGTTGGGCAAGTCACCATCTCTATGGGCTTCAAGTTTAAAATGGGATAATAATTCATGGTGTAGTAGAAAGAGTACTGGGCTTGGAGAAAGAGGCCTTGCATTCAAATCCTACTTGTTATGTGTGTGACCTTTAGAAAGCCATCTAACTTTCTCTGGTGCTCAAGTTCACATCATCAATCAATAAAAATTGTTAAAGGACCTACTATGTGTTGGGCACTGAATTAAGTTCTGGAGATACAAAAAAAAGGGCAAAAGACAGTTCTTGTCCTCAGAGAACTTACAATATAATGGGGTGGGGGGAGAGACAATACACCAACAAATCTATACAATGCAAGTTATATACAGGATAAACAAGGAAATAATAAAGGGGAGGCACTAGAATTAAGAGAGTTTGGGAAGGGCTTCCTGTAAAAGATGGGATTTTTAGTTGGGACTTAAAGGAAGCCAAAGAGGTCAATAGTTGGAACTGAGGAGGAAAAGAATTCCAGGAATGGGGAACAACCGGAGAAAATGCCCAGTGCCAAGAGATGTTTATGGAACAGAAAGGAAGCCAGTATCACTGAACTGAAAACTACATGGTGGAATAAGATATAAAAAGCCTGGAAGGGCAATAGGGGCTAGGTTGGGGGGTCTTGAATACCAAATAGAGCATTTTATAATTTTATCCTGGAGACAGTAAGGAGGTAGGGAAGTTTACTGAGCAAGGGAGTAGCATGGCTGGGCCTGAGCTTAGAAAATCATTTTGGTGGCTGAATGGAGAATGGAATGAAATGGAGAGGGCGAGGCAGACAGACCCTCCCAGCAATAGTGTAGGCATAAGGTGATGAGAACCTGCAGGAAAGTGGTTGCCAATTCTATAAAATAGAAGCTTGAACTAGATGACCTCTAAGGACCCAGCCAGCTCTAAATCTATGATTTGATCCTAGGAGCCTACCTGCCTAGAAGACTGTTAGCACCAAATGAGATCAGAGAAATGAGCCCTAAAGCCAATTGATATGAGACTGTCCTCCTGGGTGGAGATCAAGCCTCAGGCCCTCCATGAAGATTGGGGCTGAGTTGGCAGAAACAGGAAAAAAGAGGCTTTTTTAGTCTTTCAGCTCTCAGGTCTCTTTGGGGGCTTCTGCCTCCAATGTCAATAGAGAAGATAAATGGTATTCCAATCTATTTTCAGGGCCAAAGAAGGAGAATGGAAAGAAGCTTCTTTTGGAAAGGAGCTGACGCCAGAGGAGTTAGCAGTCTCTATTATGCTATGTAGTTTGCTATAATAGAGACTTTTGGGGAATTTTGTCCTTGAGAAAGATCTGGAACTCTCTCCCTCCCTCCCTCTCTGTCTCTCCCCCACTCTTTCCCTCCCTCCATCTATCTGTCTTTCTCTATCTCTCTCCTCCTCCTCCCCCAGCCCCGCCCTGTCTCTATCTCTCTGCCTCTGCCTCTCTGTCTCTCTCCCCCCTCCCTTTCTTCCTCTTTTTCTGTCTTTCCCTGTCTGTCTCTCTCCCTCCATTCCTCTCTTTCCCTTTCTCTCCCCCT
>NW_025388888.1:0-7333 GCF_016433145.1 Gracilinanus agilis | reverse complement strand
TATGTTGTATGATTTTATATAATATAGTTATATACAAATATATACATATATTTATAATATTATTTATAAATATATTTTATATAACAACCTGACCCTTCCCTTTGACTCTGAGTGAGGGCGCTCATGCCAGGTCTTGCTCTCTCAAGCTCGAGGCAGAAGTCAGTTTTCCTACAGATCACTTAAAAATTGAAGGAAGACTCTGGGCTAAGTTTAGAGGGCCAAACACTCTCATAAATCACTTGTTCAAAGGCAATTTTTATCTCGGCAACACCAGCACATCATTCTGTGCCGAGGAAACTTTTTATCCCTCCTGAGAAACTCTTTGGCCTCCGTTTGGCATCCTGGAAGGCCCACAGGCTGCTCTGGTACGTTTCCACAAGATATACTGGCCATCTTCACCCATCCTTGTCCAATTAAAAGTGGCTTTATCTCAGTCCCAGGAGCCAGCGAGTCTGCCTTTCCTGGTGCACAAGCAATAGCTTCAGGATGCAGCTGGGTCCCATAAATCAAGAAAGCATTCCTCTAAGACAGAGAGGCCCTCTTGGCCCCACGTGGGTGTTAGCCCGCTTTCCTTAATGGAACCAGTCAGTCATCCACACCACCATGATGCTGCCAACCCCATAACCAGTCATAGTATTTCCTCACCTACCCTACTCTGTTCTTTGTTCTGTGGTTATAAAATGCAGGGGGAAGCTAGGTGCTTAGAGAGCCAGGTTTAGGGATGGGAGGTCCTGGGCTCAAATCTGGCCTCAGATACTTCCTAGCTGTGAGATCCTAGGCAAGTCACTTTACTCCAACTGCCTAGCCCTTATTGCTCTTCTGCCTTGGAACTGAAACTTAGTATTGATTGTAAGATGGAAGGTAAGAGTTTTAAAAATAAATTAATTATATATTGTATAAACAAATAATTTATGCAACATTTACATAATTAACTTATTTAAAAATATAAATATTGTATACATTATTTATTATATGAATTATTTAAATAAATTAATTATATACATTAATAAAATGAGCAATGGGATGGGATTATGAGGTCTCTTCCAGCACCTTTCTATCCTGTGACCATTGCCTACCTGGGTGCTATTGCTGGAGTCACTCTGCAGACGGACATGATTTTGTCTGCCTGAACTGCAGCTCTGAGAAGACTATATAAGAAAGAAAGAAAAAAAGGGGGGAAAGGGGTCAGTTGTGAGTATCATTATCTTCTGCAGCCCCATGTCCTTCATCTGGGTCGGACACTCTCCCTCCAGAATATCAGGCCAATTCCCAAGACATTGGCAGGGACACTAGATGGAAAGAACTTCAGTCGGAAGGGCTGGGGTTTCGGGGGACCTATGATGCTTGGCTTGATGTCACTAAAGGGCAGGACTAAGACCAGAGGAAACTCAGTGTAAATCAATGTAAAGTCCCACCCCTGGGTTCAAAAAATCAATCTCTAGAACAGTTTATATGAAAGAAACTCGGGGGTTTTAGAGGACTTCAAGCTCAATAGGAAGAAAAATCCAAGACTAAATGGACAGAAACTCAAAAATAGCCTGCCAATGGCGAGGGACCCAAAAGGTGGGAGTGGATAACCCTATTGTCCTGGTCGGACCATATCTGCATGTCACTGTGTAGAAAGATCATGGCCAAGCTGGACGGCACTCAAAGGAACGTGACTAGAGTGATGATAGGAATGGAGAACAAGCCATGGGAGGATCCTTCGAAAGGACTTTTAGTGTGGAAAAGACCAAAGGGGCACACGCTAGCTGACTTCTGGTATTTCAAAGACTGTCCCATGGTCCTAAGAGCAATGGAGGGAAGATGCAAACAGGCAAAGATGGGCTCAATGGAAAGAAATTCCTAACCACCAGAGCTGTCCCAGAGTAGACTGGATGGTCCCATGCACTGCCAACCATCTTTAAATAATGGCTGAATAACGACCTCTCAGTGGGGATGGGGTCTGGGCAAGCCTTGGTCAGGTATGGCTTAGACGAGCTGGCCTCTGAGGTCTCATGAGACAATGAGAATCTGGGACCTCTCTCGGCCTGGTCCTCCTTCCCCCGGGCAGGGGGTCCCATCCCCAAAGCCATCACCTCATTGCTGATGGTGGAATCCCGATGCATCATCCTCTGGAGGTGGCTGTCCAAGCTCGCACCGGACGAACATTTGGCGAGGGCGGCCGCGTGGGATTCTTTCTCCCTCTGTCGGACGATGGCCTCACAGCCCAACCACTCTGCCATGGTCTGCTCATAGCAGGCATGGACCTGGTCATCCACCTGTCACCAAGACAGACACAGAGGGGCCAAGGGAGCCTGAGTCCATGGAGCCCCCTCCCATGAGCCAGGGGGCTACCCTCAACCCCTCCAAGTATCCTCAGCCTGGACAGAGTCTCTTAAAAAAAAAAAAACCAAACCTTCCATCTTAGAATCAATACTGTGTGTATTGGTTCTAAGGTAGAAGAGCAGTAAAGGCTATGCAATGAAGTGACTTGCCCAAGGTCACTTAGCTAGGGAGGGGTCTAAGGCCAGATTTGAAACCAAGACTTCCCATATTCAGGTCTGGCTCTCAATCCACTGAGTCACCTAGCTGCTCTTGGATGGGGAATCTCTTGACCATTACCAGATTCCAGGTTGAACCTGGATAATACCAGTTTCCTGCCCCTTCCTCCCCATGTCCAAGTGTATAACAGTTATTTTTAAAAATATCTAATAGTTTCGTATGTTGTGTGTGATAATACATGTATAACCCAAACTGAATTGCTTCTCAGTTCCAGAAGGGAGGAGGGAAGGAGGGAGAGAGACAATATGAATCATATAACTGGAAAACCTATGTGGAAATTTATAATTAAACTAAAAATAATTAAACTAAATATAATTAAACTAAATATAATTAAACTAAAAATCTAATAATTTCACATCTTTTTGTCCCCCAAATTCTTTTCAGCATTTAGGGGCTGGGAAGATACAATCTTTAGTGCTTTTTAAAAAAATTGTAAGAAAGTCAGGGTCATAGGACCTCAGATATTAATGAAGCCAAACCCCTCATTTTTCAGAAGAACCTGAGATCCAGAAAAGGTAAGTGACTTGTCCAAGCTCACACATATAGAGCCAGGATTCCGACTGAGGGTCTCCAATTAGAAATCTATGTTCTTTTCCCCACAGGACACTGCTGGCCCCAATCCTACTTCTTGGTGAAATGAAGAGTATCCTGGATTGGAAGCCTAAAGACCTGAGTGTGATTCTCAGATCTGCTGCTCTGTGATCAAGTTATAGTTTACCTGCTATTTCCTCGTTTCCCGACTCTATGTCTTTGCACTGGCTGTACCTCATGTGAGGAGCATCCTCCTTCTGATTCCTAGCTTCTCTGGTTTCCTTTGAGACTTGGCTCCAATCCCCTATCAATCCACTAATCATGTATGATCATCAAATTCCATCACTTTGGTGGCACTATTTCAAGGGTTCACTTGGGAGTTGTTAGCCTACACTTAGGGAACAGGCAAACATGGTGAGATGTGGGTTGTTACAATGGATAGAGTACTGGAGTCACGTAACTTGGAGGAGACAGCTAGACTAGTACTACATTTGGAATATGGAAGTTCTGGGTTCAAATCCTATCTCATAAACCTGTGTAACCTTGGACAAGTCACTTAACTTTTTTGTGTCTTGATTTCCTCATCTATAAAATAAGGAGGTTGGTCTTGATGGCCTCTAAGGTTTCTAAACCTATGGTCCACTGACCTAATGAGCTACTCAATCAAGGGGAAAAAAAATCACTTAATTTCTCAGAGCTTCAGTCTACCCATCATAAAAACGAGATAACAACAGTTATACTACCTACTTGACAGTGTTAATAGGAGGAAAGTCATTTACAAATCTAAAATTGTTACAGAAATGTGAGTTGTTCTATTACTGCAAATCCTGCCCCTTTTTCCATCCACCTTGTAGTGACAAATTTTCAATCCCGCCCTCTGTCTGGGTTTCTTTTTCTCTGCCTCTGATGGGACACAGAGGACTCATTAGGCTTTATTTGTCTACACAAGAGAAACCTTCCCCAACCCCAGCTTCATTAGGCCAAGTCAGACCCACCTCCTTCCTCTCTGCCTCGGTCATCCCAAACTGGTAATGGCCCAGCAGGAAGGGCCACACGTCCTTGCGGATCTCATGTTGAATCCCTCCAAAGTAGATCAGACGTAGCAGCTCCTGTTCTTCATAACTCTGTGGGAAGAAAAGAAGCCATTGGGAGCCAAGAGAACAGCCCCTTGTCCATGGGAGGAGGCCAGCCATTGGGGTACCCCCTTGAAGGATACAGACCATCTCTGAGCATGGGTGACTTTTTTATTTTGTATTTATTCTTTTTTTATTTTATTTTTTAGAAAAAATTTTTCCATAGTTACCTGATTCATGTTCGGGTGACTTTTTTTTTTTTTTTTAAACCCTTGTACTTCGGTGTATTGTCTCATAGGTGGAAGTTTGGTAAGGGTGGGCAATGGGGGTCAAGTGACTTGCCCAGGGTCACACAGCTGGGAAGTGGCTGAGGCCGGGTTTGAACCTAGGACCTCCTGTCTCTAGGCCCGACTCTCACTCCACTGAGCTACCCAGCTGCCCCCATCGGGTGACTTTTTAAAAAAAAATCTTTACCTCCTGTCTTAAAATCAATACTTTATATCAATTAGTAAGACAGAAGAGTGATAAGGACTAGGCAATTGGGTTAAGTGACTTGCCCAAGGTCACATAGCTAAAAAGTATCTATAATAATATTTGAATCCAGATCCTCCCAGCCAACTGGCACTCCAGCCACAGAGTCACTTAGCTACCCCACATCAGTGACTTCTCACATCAATAACAAGGGACCCAACGATGTCTCAGCTTTCAGTACAGGACTTAAAACATTGTAGTGACATGAATGCTTCAAGAATCTTTTTTAAAAATTTCTTATCTTCTTCCTTCCCTCTAAATCCCACCTCTCCAATAAAAAAGTAAAAATACATTGTAAGGAATGAGTAAAGCCAAACAAAATAAACCCATACATTTGCTTCAGCTGAAAACACAAGCTTCACTCAGCTCCCTGGGCTCATCACTTCTCTACTAGGAAATAGGGGGTGAGCTTGATCATTAGTCCTTAGGAATCATGGCTAATTATTTTGATTATTAGAGTTTTAAAAGAATATTCTTTCAAGCCACATGGAACTGTGACCAAAAAGTCACTTGAGGTGGGTGTAAATAAATGCTTTGGTCCATTAATACTACTATTATGTCATAAAGAATTCAAAAAATGAATAAAAGGAATTTTATATATAAGGATATTTAGAGCAGTTTTTGGGGGGTAAGAACAGAAAAGTAAGGGGGTGCCCTCCTTTGGGGAATGAATGAACAAGTAATGGGGTATGAATGTGATGAAATACTCCTATGAGGTTAGAATTGATGAAAAGGACAATTTCAGAGAAACCCAAGAAGACTTTTCTGAACTGATGCTGAGTGAAGTAAGCAGAACCAGAACAATTTCTATAGCAACAACATTTGTAAAAACAAACTGAAAGACTTAAGAGTTCTGACAACAGTCAACCATGATTCCAGAGGACTTACCAGAAGCATGCTACCTGTCTCCTGACAGAGAAATGATGGACTCAGACTACAGAATGAAACACATATTTTTTAGACATGGCCAACATGGGAATATTTGCATGACTGTGCATATCTTTTTAAACCCTTACCTTTTGTCTTAGAGTCAATACTGTGTATTGGCTCCAAGGCAGAAGAGCAGTAAGGGCTAGGCAGTGGGGGTCAAGTGACTTGCCCAGGGTCACACAGCTAGGAAGTGTCTGAACCCAGGACCTCCTGTCTCTAGACGTGGCTCTCAATCCACTGAACCACTTAGCTGTTCCTGACTATGCATATCTTTTTAAACCCCTACCTTCTGTATTAGAGTCAATACTATGTATTGGCTCCAAGGCAAAAGAGTGGCAAGGGCTAGGCCAGGGGTCGGCAACGTATGGCTCTGGAGCTATATCTGGCTCTTTCGAGGGCCAGATATGGCTCTTTCTGCAGGAGCCATAAAGTCCATTTTTTTTTCAGGCGCTGTTACAAGAGCCGCACTGTGAGCACTGTACGGCTCTCATGAAATTACATTTTTTAAAAATGTGGCATGTATGGCTCTCATGGCCAAAAAGGTTTCCGACCCCTGGGCCAGGCAATGGGAGTTAAGTGACTTGCCCAGGGTCACAAAATTAGAAAGTAGGTAAGACCTAAACCTCCTGTCTCTAGGTGTGGCTCTTAGTCAACTGAGCCACCTAGATAGATATCCCTGACTATGCATAATTTTTTACAAATATTTTTGGGTTTTTTTCTTTTTATTTAGGGATGAAATGAGAGGAATTAAAAAATCAATGCTTTTTCATTGAAAAATAAAATAATTTTTTAAACGATTTAAGGCCAAAGCTTATTCTTTCCTGGCAAACAATCTATTTACCATCCGGCTCAGTTACCACCAAGAAGAATGTTCTCCTCCCCTCCTCCAAATCTACATTTTAGACCAGCTTAAACACTAGCTATGTAATCTGGGCAAGTCATTTATGTTCTCTGTGCCTCATATTCTTCCTGTGCAAAACACAGAGGTCGTACTCAATGGTCTCTAAGGTTCTAACTCCATTCAAAGTCCCTAAACAAGAGCCCAACCACCCCTGCTGTCTCTCACCTTTTAGATCCCCATCAAGGTTTTCTCCAGCCTGGACTCAGCAACCTTTGTACTACTAGGTTCCAGTGTGGCTAGCTCATGGCCTTGGGATCTACTAGATGGCCTAGAATATAGCCAAGTGATGGAAAAGAAAACGGGAGAACCAGACAGGTATATGGGCATACCGTGCTGTCCTTCAGGTACTGTTCCCAGATGCCCATGGTCAGGCCATGGCCGGCATCACAGGGCAGGTCAGGGGATACAATCAGGTGGTTGACAAGTGCTGACAGGTGGGTCCTCACAGTAGACAAATGTCTACAATAGGCAAGCCCTAGGAAGGGAGAGAAGGGAAAAGAAGTTGGAAAAAAATCATCGGGTCAGTACCCTTAAGACATGGCAAGGGCTATTCCCACTTCCAGGTTTACAATATACAAGGCTACCATTTTCCCTGAGTACAAGAGTCATTTCTTTCCTGAAATTCTGTTTTTGTACAGATACATATGCAAACACATAATATTTGTTGTTGTTATTCAGTTATTTCTGTCCAACTCTTCATCACCCCATTTGGTGTGTTCTCAGCAAAGATGCTAGAGTGGTCTGCCATCCATCTCCAGCTCATTTTCTTCCCTTCCTTTCCCTTCCCTTCCCTTCCCTTCCCTTCTCTTCTCTTCCCTTCTTT
>NW_025388887.1:0-2686 GCF_016433145.1 Gracilinanus agilis | reverse complement strand
TATAATTTTATATTCTATTTACTTAGAAAACATGGCCATACAAAAGTATAAGATTTCATTCCAGCACCTGGAGAACACATTTTCCTATACCACTACAGCCTCTTGGGAGAGTAGAACCAGTCTTTGCACAGTTTCCTATATAACAAGGTCCCACAAAGTTCACATTTATTATTATTCATGTATATTATGTCTGTAATATTTCTATTATCATTATCATTTCCAGGTGATTGCCTGTATCTGGGCTATTGCTGAGTTGAGTCCTGAAGGTCAGAGTCACTTCTTGTTTCTCTGGGCATCTGACTCCTCAGAGTTCCAAAATTCTGGAGGCAAAGTCTTTTGACCTTTAGAAACATCTAGGACAATTTTGGCCAACAAGGAGGGATTGGTTGTTGAAACAGAAACTATGAGAATCTTGGTGGAAACCAACCACTCAAGTCAATAAATATTTTTAAGCACCTACTTTGTGCCAGGCATTGTGCTAAGCACTTTTGTTGTTTTTCAGGCATGTTTAACTCTTCATGATCCCATTTGGGGTTTTCTTGGCAGAGATACTGGAGTGGTTTGCCATTTCCTTCTCCAGCTCATTTTACAGTAGATGAAACTGAAGCAGAACTGTTCAACCACTATTTATAATTATCCTTTCTTTTTCTTTGTAGAGAATGATTTTTCAGATAGAGAATAAAACAAGGTTTTTTGTTGTTTTTTTTTAATCTATGTCAGAGATAAAACGTGAGCCCAAGTCATCCTGACTTTAAAGCTGGCTTTCTAACAACTAGATCACAGTCTCTCCTGAGAATATACAGAATAATCATCTTGCCAAACAAAAGGAAAAGAGATGAAGGTTAGGAGGATTGGGAGGGAAAGCCCATTGGGAAGGGGTCCTAGATCCCAGATCATGAGCATCTGAGAGTGTTGGACTAGCCAGCTGAGAAGGAATGGAAAGATATAGAATCATCCTTTTCCATCTGACTTAGTATAACCTCTCCTCCTCTCAACCCTCCTAAAGCCACTAACACACTTTTTTCCCCAAACTCCTACCTTCTGTCTTAGAATTGATACTAAGAAGTGGTTCAAAGACAAAAAGTAATAAGGGCTAAATGACTTGCCCAGGGTCACAAAGTTAGGAAGTGTCTGAGGCCAGATTTGAACCCAGGACCTCCTATCTCCAGACCTGGTTCTCTATCCACTGAACCACCTAACTGCCTGTATGAGGGTGAGTATTGATGATGTTGGGGTGTGTATCTGGGCTCCCCACTTGATAGCTTTCAATAGGTCAGTACAACTAACCACTCACTCCCACCCCAGGGAAGACCTATGAGAGAATAAACTCAAAGAGGTTCCCAAACTGGCAAAAATTTAGTGGGGATGTTGAAGGAGGGTGTTGGGGTTTTACTGTAACCCTAATGGGTTGGATCAGACCCTCAGAGCCAGCAGTATCAAGAAAAGCCACCACCACCACCCCCAATCCTAAATTCAAGTAACTTTGCCCTTCAAGATGGTATTTGGACTTAGTCTTCCCTTCAGCCACTAGATCAGTCACCTCCCCCTCAATGTAAATGTTCCAGACTCTAATATCAAACTATCAGGGGTTTATTAAAGGATAAATTAAATTTGGGGTACAGGGGAAAAAGGTATAGGGGAAATCAAGGATGGTGGGAAGGGATGAACTTCACTATCAACTATGTCTTCTCCCCAAGAGAGCAGCTCAGGACTTCTTCTGAGGCTTGGTCACAGTAGTCAACTCTCTTCCCCCTACAATCTACTATCAAATATCTCTAAACTAATATAAGAGGGAAGTAACAGGATAAATTGATTCAAGCAGGATCAGGGAAAGGACCACCCCCCTCCTCATTCGAGAGTCCGGGCTCTCCAATCAAATTGGAGAATTGCTGTTCAATGTCTTCCTTGTTGGTAAATGAAGATAGTAGAAATTGATGTTGGTCGTTGTGATCTCCCAATAGTCACTAATAAAAGGATACAGAGGAGCTAGATTCACTCAGCATCTACCCAAATCAAACCTCCCAACCAAAAGCCAACCCCCCTGGGTCCCAGTCAGGTCAGGAGTGAAGTGACAGTTGAGAAAACTCCTCCTCCTCTGTGTCCCCCCCCTTTCACATTCTGAACCGACAACATTCTGCCGGGCTGTTTCAGGGTCCATTCCAACTCCAGCTGCCTGCTCCCCTTTGCAAATTTCAGTCCACACTGTTACATGCCCCCACTAAAATTATTTTACTTTCTGGGTCAACCATAGGCACCATGTGACTTCAGCATTAAGGGAAAAAATCCCCATTTTCACAATATCTGTTAATTGTTTACTGAAATTTATTGAACAGGATGAGTCTTTCGATGTATAGTGTGATCTATAATAATAATTATATATTAATTCATTTATTGATTAATATTAATTAATCTCTTAATAATATAATAATGCGTTGGAAGCCAGGCATACTTATAGATAGAAGAGTGTTAACACCTCATATAGGAGCTGGTACTTCAATTGAGCTTTATCAAATTTTAAAAATAGATATGTAACATTATATATGCAATATATAACATTATGTGTATAATATTAGGTATTATTATATAGGTATGTATGTGTACATGTGTGTATATATACATTACATATATTTAAAGTACTTAGCAAACTTGAAAGCAATTTTTTATAATAGTAAATTTATTTTTTATA
>NW_025388886.1:0-6078 GCF_016433145.1 Gracilinanus agilis | reverse complement strand
GTATTTTATATTGTCTAGGGTGATTTTGAATGGTGTTTCTCTTTCTACTTCTTGCTGCTCTAGTGTGTTGGAAATGTATAGAAATGTATAGATATTTTTGATAGATATTATCAAAGTATCTTCAGTGGTAAGTGAAGTGAAGCTCAAAGATGAACTTCCCTTCAGGTCCAGGCACAAGGAACACTAAAGAGACTCTTGTTTATGAAAATAAACTATGTATATGAAAAAGAATTTCTAATTCTAAGGGATTCTAACTTCATCCAAATAAACTCCCAGGTCCCACAAAGAACTGCTTCTTCTGTGGTTCACAGGCTATGCTAATTCTCCCTGATCTAACTAACCAAATTTATACTATTCTAGATAAACCTAATCACTATAACTCTTAACTTCACCTTTAAGTTATAAAGATAACCAAGGCTAGCTGGTTGAGTCTCCAAAGAATCAAGTTAGGACTCTGAGCCTTAACAGACTCAGAATCCAAACCAAAACCCAGGTTTTGTTTGATTTTTTCACAGTTTAACCAATCTATAGACAGCAACAGATAAATGAATAGTGTTTCCCAAGTTGGAAAAGAAAACACTCCACTCCTTCAAGTCTTTCACTCAGACCAAGATAGAGAGAGGCAAAGATGTTACCTTCTCTAGCCCTGAGAGAGAAAGAATCTACATGTAGCTCAGTTGATTGCCAGAGGCCTGCCAACCATTGAAATTAACACTCTCTCATCTCTATTTGAAACTCCAATTCTTCCTCAAACCAGTTTCTCTACTTCTTATCTCTGAACTAATAAAACAGTACTTATTTTCTAATATTATCCTTATAGTAACCAGTGAGTCTCAGACTTACTGGTGAGTTAGGGAGATGTCTACTCCAAGCATGTGAAGGCTCCCACCTGTACTATGAAGTGCTTTAAAGTTTGCATAGATGTGGAAGATGCCAAGGCCATCCATAACATCCTGGGTCATATTCAGTTGTCCTGACTTTTGTCTCACCACTGGATTTCAATGACTAGAAAAGAGAGGCTGAGAATTTTATCCAGCTCTGTCTTACTTAAATCCAATTCATAAGCAAGTCAAGACATTACCCTCATCAACTGCTCTTCTTCAAAAACAAATGAATAACAAACATTTATAAGTAGCCATTAAGTGCCAGGCACTGTGCTAAGTTCTGGAGGAAAAAAAAGGCAGAAGACAGTCTCTTCCCTCAAAGAACTCAATCTAACGGAGGCAATAAACTAGATATGAAACAAACAGGAAATAATTAAAGGAGGGAAAGCAGTAGGATTAAGGGTATAAGTGTGGAATTGGGGTAAATCAAAGATCACTAAGCACTCATCTTGGAAGGGACCGGAAGCAGACCCCATGGAACTCTGAGAGACTTCCATTTGGGAGGGGCCATTGAAGGAGAGAGTTTGGTGAAAATTCTGAAGATTCTAAACTGCCAATGGCCAACTGCCAAAGACTCCTGAGAGGACATTCTAGTCTCAGGTGGGCTTGGGGGTGGATGGTTGTGGGTGGCTGGGAGGTTCTGGACAGGAATTTAGCTCTTCTGAACCCAAAATTCAGGGGCAACCTATAGATTTCAACAGCAAAACCTTTCTACTGACTTCATTGCCAACAAAGAAGAAACCAAAAGAGTTGTGCTCCATAACTGGCATTAGTGCCCAGACTATGGAGGAAGAGGGCCCTTGGGGGACCCTTCCTTGATCCCTCTTATACCCCTTCCTGGCAGTTATTCCCCCATTTGTTAGATAGTGTTAAGGATAGGATATTGGGGAGGGGAGGGAGAGTCAGTTTCTGGGTCCAAACTGCAGAAGATACCAGAACTGCTCTCTTGTTGTGGGGCTCATCGTTGATAGAGAAGTTATCCCTGTACCCTCTTTCCTCATAAATCCTCAAACATCCCTTACCTGTTATCCTGAATTCCCTCATCCTTATAATAAATCTTTATTAGTTTATTAGTGGTAGCTTGGGGCTGTAACTTTGAGGGGAAGAAGACTGATCTTGTGGCTGAGGGGAAGACGAATATCAAACACCATCTTGAAGGGCAAAGCTACTAGAACTTAGGAGGGGGGAGGCATGTCTCCATAGTGCTGGCTCTGAGGGTGGGATCTCACCCATTAGAGTCACACCTGATCCCCAACACCTTCCTTCAACATCCCCACTATAGCTTTGCCAGTTTGGGAACTTCTTTGAGTTTATTCCCTCATAGGTCTTCCTGGGGTGGTGGTGAGTGATTAGCTGATCTGGCCCATTGAAAGCTAACAAAGGGAGAGGCTAGATACTCACCCATTTACCATCAATACTCACCCACATACAAGGGGGGATTGGGAAAGGCTTCCCATAGAAGGTTAGTTTTAAGTTGGGTCTTAGAGACCCAGGAGGTAGAAAGGAGGAACAAGACCCTTTCAAGCATGGAGAACAGCCAGAGGAAATGGCCAACAGAGATATGGAGCATCATTTTTGTGGAATAGCAAGGAGGTCAGTGTCATTGCATTGAAGAATTCTTTGCAAAGAGGTGTAAAAAGCCTGGAAAGGTCAGAGGAGGCTAGGATATGAAGGGCTTTGAAGGTCAAACAGATTATTTTTAATTTGATCCTGGAGGCAAAAGGCACCCACCAGAGTTTATTGGGAGTGAGGGTGTGTGACAAAATCTGAGTTCTAAGAAGATGACTTTGGTAGCTGAATAAAGGATGGTTTGGAAGCACCTCCTGGAGAAAAAGAGGCTTTGTGACAACTGTAATTCAGTGGATAATCAGTAACTGTAGAAACTCATTAGGGGATAAGCAGATGGCCAACTCAGTGCAGAAAGCAGCCCAAAGAATGACATCAGCAGATCATCAGGGAAGCAGCAGGGTATAGCTGTTAAAGGCAGAATGGTTCTTGTCCTTGGATTTGTCCAAGCTATTCATGTTCCCTCCCTCACTGGAAGCCTGAAAAGGTGAGGGAAAGTGCTTTGTCTGCATGGAGGATTTTTTTTGCTTATTTACTTTGGTAGTCTGTTTTTCATTAAATACCTTTATTTTGAACTAAAATGTCCTCTGATTTAGTCTGGTAAAAAAGACATATCAGATAGGGGCTCATGAGCTGTGGTTTGAAGCAGTTTTGACCTAAATTGTGTCTTGAACCTCCATGTAACTTTTAGGGGGTACATATAAGTGGGATTCAAGTTACAGATAGCCTTATTTATTTTAAATAACCCTCCCTATGCCCTGCAGAGAGGGTGAGCTAACAAAATAATTAAATGATGTAAATAAAATTTTGCCACTTTGCTGCATCTGCCTACTTTGGTTCTCGAAAACCAAAGGGAAGCTAATGACTTTTAGTGTAGGTTCGTGACCTTGAACTTTAGACAGGTAACATCTGGTCCTTGTGAGACCTGACATATTCATATTCACATTGAACTATCCATTTTTTCATCTAAAAAGGGCAATAGGTTGAGAAGCCTTAGTGTTTTGTGGTTTAGCCAAGAGTGACCTTCCAAATCAACCAAACTTCTTTTGATTTTTCTTCTTTTCATGATATGACAAGAGAAGTCCAGGCTATACCGGTTCTCTCTCCCACTGGAAGTATGAGAAGCTGTGGGAGAATGTCTTGTGTGCATGGGAAATTTTCTGCTTATGTTGTCAATCTGTAGCTAAATTCCTTTTAGAAAATAATATGTCCCCTAGTAAGATAAAGATAGGCAGCTAAGGTGGCATAGTGGATAAAGCACTAGGTCTAAAGTCAGAAAGACATCCTGAGTTCAAATCTGGCCTCAGACACTTACTAGCTATGTGACCCTAAGCAAGCCACTTAACACTGTTTGCCTCAGTTTCTTCATCTGTAAAATGAGCTGGAGAAAGAAATGGCAAACCATTCTACTGTCTTTGCCAAGGAAATCCCAAACAGGGTCATGAAGTTAGACACAACTGAAACGGTTGAACAACAACAAAAAGAAGGGCAAAATCCAAGATACTCTCAAGAGGTGCCATATAACATCTTGTTAGGGGTTGCTTGGACAGCATATGCTACTGGATTTTCTTAGTGTCTGTGTCATGTATCTGCCAAGGCACTTCTTAACGTATCTAGTTTGGACAGAGCTCTGGGCTTGCAGGAATGGCTGTGTTTCCTCATTCGTGGGGCAATCAATAGAATATCAAAGGACTCCTGACTGGCCAACACTTACTCAGAAGGAGCTCTTGTTGAATGCTTGATGTATCTATCATCCATGTTACAAGGATACTTTGAGTTCCCACTATGATTAATATACATCTTTAGCAATGACACTCATTGAATCCTGATGAAAGGGAGGCAGTCTTGTATAGGAGAAAGAAGAGAATAGGTAGGGTGGTGATTGTGGGGCTCTTTGTTTTGAAGAGGATCAGTGACATTATGGGTGATTTCTTAACTCTCTTATGAATTGGATTTAAATGAGGCAGAGTGGCACAAAGTCATCAGCCTTTCTTCCACAGTCATAGAAGTACAGTGGTGAGACAAATGTGGCTTGGGAAGGGTTGTATGGTGCTTTTGTAGTCAGAAGCTCTAGGTGTGAATCTTGGCTTTGCCACTTATTATTTGTGTGATTTTGGGTTAGGTACTTCTTTCTGAGTCTCAGTTTCTTCATCTTTCAAATGATAGGATTGGACTAGATGGGTTCTAACATCCCTTCTCAGCTCTACATATATCCTATGGTCCTATAAATAAATTTTTCATTTGAGGTACATGACCTAGATCCATGTTGGTGAACCTGTGGCACGTGTGCTAGAGAGTGCTGAAGGGGGCTGCTTCCTTCCCCCTCTCTACATGCACCTGAGGACATTTCTCACATGACCTGCCTCTCTGCCCAGCAGCTCAATGAGAGTGCTTCCTCCATCCCCTGTCTGGGGTAAGGCAGGGGGCTCACATGTGATGTGAGGGTTGTAGGTTTGACTACTTGGTCTCTAAGGTCTCTAAAAGTTTTGCCATCTCTGACCTAGATATAAAGGGAGACATCATAAGCAAATTAAAAGAATAGGGAACATATTACCTATCAGATTAATGGGTAGGAGAGGCATTTATGAATAAATAAGAGATAGAGAATATGCTGAGATTTAAGTAGATCATTTTGATTACATTAAATTTAAAAGGTTTTGCATAAATAAAACTTATATAGCCAAGATCAGAAGGAAAGCAGAAAATGGGGTAGGGGAATTTTATATACAGTTTGGATAGAGGACTTATATCTTAAATATATAGAAAATTTTGTTAAATTTATGAGAATATGAGCCATTCTCCAATTGATAGTCAAAAGAGCTGAACAGATAGTTTTTTGATAAAGAAATCAAAGCTTTGCATGGGCACATAAAAATGATCTAAATCATTATTGATTAGAGAAATGCAAATCAATACAACTCTGAGATATCTCACACTTATCACATTGACTAACATGATAAAAGGGCAAAATGACAAATGTTGGAGATGTTGGAGGTAGAAAAATGGGGACACTAATACACTGTTGGTGGAATTGTGAATGGATCCAACCATTTTGGAGAACAATCTGAAATTATACTCAGAGCATTATCAAACTGTGCATGTCCTTAGACTCAGAAATAACACCATTGGGTCTATTTCCCAAGGATAACAGGGGAAAAGGAAAAGAACCTAATGGTCCAAAATATTTATAGCAATTCTATTTGTGGTGGCACAAAACTGGAAATTGAGAAGATGCTCATCAATTTGGGAATGGCTGAACAAGTTGTAGCATATTATTGTAACGGAATATTACTACGCTGTAAGAATTGATTAAATGAATAGAACCAACAGAACATTATATACAGCAACAAAGATGTTGTTTGAAGACTTGTCTATGTCCACCTCCAGAAAAAGAACCGATAAATTAAATTAAGTGAGATATTGTCCCTCGCTATATCATGGTTCACTTATTGCAGCTTCACTGTATTGTGGGTTAAAAAAAAAATCGAATTCTTTATCACTGCGTTTTTGTGATATTGGGGGACCAACCACAGTGCTGTGTTCCCTGAGTGCTGATTGGCTCAGTGTTTATAGGAGTGTGGAAAGAGGTGAGGGATCTCTCTCTCTCTCTCTCTCTCTCTCTCTCTCT
>NW_025388885.1:0-7302 GCF_016433145.1 Gracilinanus agilis | reverse complement strand
CTTTCTTTCTTTCTTTCTTTCTTTCTTTCTTTCTTTCTTTCTTTCTTTCTTTCTTTCTTTCTTTCTTTCTTTCTTTCTTTCTTTCTTTCTTTCTTTCTTTCTTTCTTTCTTTCTTTCTCCTTTCAGTAAGGAGTTTCTTTTCTTATCAAGGAAAATAGAATATTGTACAAATAGAATGACACAATATAAATCAGGTGAGGTCGTGGGAGCGTAAAGTATTTTTTTTGTTTGTTTGTTTTGCTTCGTCTTTTAAATCCAAGAACTGTCCTAGATGAAAACCTTCAATGGCTTCAGCTTTTTTCATGTGTGTGTTCTTTCTGCCACCTTGTGGAAAAGGATGACCACACTTGGTAAGCTAAATGGCAAATCCAAGGAAAACATGGGTTTTAGCTGCTTCCCTCCCCCTTTCAGGCACAAATACTCAGATCTCGGACACGAAAAGGGAAGACAATAATTATGACTTTAGTTTATTTTTTGGCTGATTTTCTCTAACCTTTGGATTTGAATCACCACAGGTGAATTTTCAGTCCAGGGGCCTCCCTAAGGTTTGTTAACTCATTCTTTATCTCCCTACTCTTCTTCCAGGTTAATTTGGCTGACTTGCATTCATCAACAACTATATATTGAGCATCTGCTGTATAGAAAAGCAATGTGAGGGGTAAAGAGATGGTGGGAGGAAATCCTAACAGGGAAACTCCATTAAGGAAGGATCAATAATTGCTCTGTAACTTATTGCAATGGTTCTTAAACATTTTTTGCCATGCATCCAAACATTTTTGTGTCATGGCCACCTAAATTCTATGCATTCTTTTTATGAATAGTATTAACATTTGTGCCTCATACTAAACAAGGAGAAAATTATTATGTTGAGCCAAGCATGTGCTAGCTACAAAAATTCGTCTCCAAGTATTAATATGTGTTTTCCAATGTATAAGATAAATCGATTCATCAATAAACATGTATTAAGCACATACTATATGTTAAGTTCTGGTGATACAAAAAGAAACAAAATATGATTTCTACCTTCAAGGAATTTTACCTTTTTTGTGAGGTCTAATGGTTTAAGATGAAGGTAGATTGGACATTGGTTTAACTTCTTTCTTAATTTCTATTGTTTGTATTTGATTTTGGCTGTGTGGTTGAGTATAATTCAACCTGATAACACAAAAAAGTTGATACTTAACAGGCTTCCACAATTGCCTCCCTATTTTCCCTTGCGAATTCCTGGTTGATCCCGAATTCTGATGGACATAAAAATATAAAAATGTGAGTCCTGTGGAAAGCATATAATTTTCACTTAACTGGGTCATTATTTGGAGATGAATTTTTGTAGCTAGAGCACGCTTGGCCCAGCATAATAAGTTTCTCCTTGTTTAGTATGAGGCATGGAATGTTAACTTCCTGGTCAGGCAGGGTATGTTATTACACCTGCCTGTCTGAGCCACCCCCTCTTGTATATTTTAAAAATATACAATGAAACTAAAGCATTTGGGGACCAAGACTTTCCTCTTTCATTTGGTAGTTTTATGGAGGTAAAGAAAATTTGCAGCATCATGTAATGGATAGGGAGCTGAAAACTTGGGTTAAAAAAATCGCTTCAGCTATTTTACCCCTTTGCTCCTCAGGCAGTTTTATAAGTTGCAGGTGATGCAAGTTTCTACTCCAGGAGTTCTTTAGACAAATGATTCCATCAAAAATATTGTGGTAGTGTTTAAAACATTTTTATGGGCAATTTCAAAACTGAAATATGTTCTAGCAATTTGAGCTAATGGTATATATAATGTTAATGGTATAATTGGAGCAGAAAACCTGAACTGATACTAATTTATTTTCAAAGGATTTTTAATTTGGTGAGGAGGAGTTTCTTGTTAAATGCATAACCATCCATTCCTGCAAAAGATTTAAGAGGACAAGATCCTTGAAAGGTGAGAATTGGATTAAAAAAAAAAAAGGTTCCGCCATAGTATAAAGAATCCAGTTGGAATAGTGGACAAGGAAGTAAGTGAACTCAGCCTCAGGAACATCTGCATTAAGTCAAACTTCTGATATATACCAGTTATTTGACCTTCTGCAAATTACTTAAACTCTCAGTGCCCCAAGCAACTCTATGAGACAACAAACGATAAAACAGTTTCTGATCTGCATGGATAGGGGGAATTTCCTACCAAGGAGTTCCCTAAGCAGAAGAGATCTTAGCCCAGAACAGTATGATAATAGTCAGAAATTATATAGCACTTTAAAGTTTGCAAAGCACCTTACAAATATTATCCCCGATTGCCCCTTGAAACCACTTTGGGAGGTAGGTGCTATTATTATCACCCCAATTTTACAGATAAGAAAACGGAGGCAGAAAGGTTAAGTGATTTGTTCAGTCATATAGCTAGTAAGCAGCTAAGGCTGGATGTCAATTCAGGTCTTTGTAATTCTAGATCCAGTGCTCTCTCTCCACTCTGCCACTTACCTGCCCCAGTAGTGTTCCCATTGGAAATTAATGTTCATAAAGTAAAAACTATATACTGTAAAAGCTCTATCAGTAAAGGCTGCTTGTGTTCTAGAAAGAACAATGTAACTATTGGGCATTTTCTAAGATACAGCCACACACAGAGTTTCACCAAAGGTCATATATAAAGAAGGTGGGAAAATCCTCCAGAATTAAAGTTCTGCAGGGCCAAAGTTTTGTTGACTTCATCACTGTTGTCATGGTTTGGGAGTGATTTTTATAAAACTTTGGAAACTTGGCCTAAAACCACTGGTATCTCTGTATCATCTGGGACCTCTTTAAGCCTTGGTGCTTATTCATTTCAAGGAAAGAAAACAAACTGTAGAGAATTTTTTCTTCCCACTAGGATAGAAAAAATAAATGGTAGAATTGTATGGTTCTATGTATTTAATCCTTGGTAAGAAAAGTTTCTGCCATAAGAATTTCTTTTTTTTAAACCTCCTAATTCTAACAGAATTAGATCTTAATATATTATTAGGTTTTAACATGTAACTGCCTGCTTTTTATCTCTCATTGTGGGTTACCGAGAAAAGTTTACTGGGATTTGTCTTCTTACTCGACTATACATTACAAAATCTTAAGTTGATCTTGTATGGTGATTCTTTTAAATCTCTGATGTAAATTGATATTTATATGATTTCTAAGTTATTTGATTGAAAAGAACAAAAAAACAAAAATGCTTGTTGTTTTGTAGTTGTTTCAGGCATGTCAGACTCTTTGTGACCCCATTTGGAGTTTTCTTGACAAAGATAATGGGGTCATTTGCCATTTCCTTCTCCAGTTCATTTTGCAAAAGAGGAAATTGATGCAAACAGAGTGAATTGACTTGCCCAGGATCACATAGCTAGTAAGTATCTGAGGCTGTATTTGAACTCAAGTCTTCCTAACTCTAGATCTGGCACTTTATCCACTTTGCCTCTTAGATGCCCCTAATAAGTGCCTTCTATCTGCCAAGCATTGTGTTAAGCACTGGAGATGGAGCAAGCCAGTCCCTGCCCTCAAGGAGCTCACATTCTAATTAAGAGAGACAATGCACATAGGAAGATTCCCTGCAGGAATGTTGGAAAGACCAAGTGGTACTTAGGGGTGGAACTGAATTTCTGGATATACTTTGTTAGGTATGTAAATCATGAAAACATGGAAGAATAAGCAGCAAAGCAAAATGAGATAAGCAGAACTAGGAAACTACAACCAAACTCTGGATGACTAAAATATTCAAACTTTTCCTTGAAAAGAGGAGAGAATGTACTTCTCCCACCTTTGTGGAGGTAAAGGACAGTGAAGGTGAAATATTGCATATACTTTTAGACTCATTGTATTAGTTTTGCTGAATTGAATTGCCTTTTCTTTTCTTTTATCTTTCTTGAAATGAAGGAAAGTGAGGGGGAAATGATATTTGGAAATAAAGATGATATAAGAACAAAAGATACCCAAATATATTAGGAAAAAGGTAGAAAACATTTGAAGATAAAACCAGAAGAAAAGAAAAAGAAAAGTTCAAGAAAGGGATATAACTGAACATTATATTGAATAAAATATTTTTTGAATAAAATATTATATTGAATAAAACAATTTCTCCATTGAAAGTAATGCTATTAGCCTTTGCTAAATTTCTACTTGATATAGTCAAAGCATTTGCCATTGGCACTAGAGTTACGAAAGTGAAAAACTACACAGTACTTTCCCTCAAGGAGTTGATAATCTAATTAGCAGGATAAGAAATCTATGCAAATAACATTCAATTATATTTATGTAGCACTATGGGCTTTGAAAAATGCTTACCTATACATTACCTTATTTGATCCTCATAAAAACCTTCAAAGTCAATACTACAGATAATATTATCTGCATTTTATGGATTGAATTAAAATTAATAAACATTTATTATGCACCTGTGTGCACACAAGTATGTGTATGTGTATAATTGGGAGATGTCTTTTTCCACTAAGAATTACTAGTTCTGGGCTTGAACAAAACAGATTCTGCTTTAAGAGAACTTGTCTTTGTCTACAAAGAAAGGAGTCAGATGCTCCTTGACTTGTCTGACTTATTATTCACTTTTCATGAATCATCTACCTTCTCTAATTGATGGGTTCTTCTATGATCCCTCATTTTCAGGAATGGTCCAGAGTAGTCATCCTTAATTCTCTCAACTTTATCACCATGACTCAGCCAATTTCTCATTTTGCCCCTGTGGCTCCCTTATCCCATTGGTAAGTTCTTCATTCTTCAGACTTTAACACCATGTTCTGTGGCTTGCCCTTTTCCAGATCTCTTTTTGGATTTATATTGTTATGGTAGCTCAGTCACACCTGACTCTTCATGACACTATTTGAGATTTTCTTGGCAAAGATATTAGAATGGCTTGCCATTTTCTTTTCCAGTTCATTTTATAGAAGAAGGAAATGGAGACAATCAGGGTTAAGTGACTTGCCCAGGGTCACTCAACTAATAAGTATATGAAGTAAGATTTGAACTCAGATCTTCCTGATTCCAGGACTGATATTTTATCTATTGTGCCTCCTAGCTGCCCAAAGCATTTATATAGCACCTACTATATAAGATAGCTTAGGTGGTGCAGTAGATAGAGGATCCAGCTTGGAGTCAGGGAAGACTCTTCTTAGTGAATTCATTTTGATTCTCTCACCTTGTCCTGCCCTTTCTTCTTTCACTATTTCCTTCTATACCAGTGTTTTATTTTTAATTAGTTCCCCTGATCCCTTCTCTTATTGTACTTCCCTTTCTCCCCTCTCCCTTCTTATTCTTCTGTTATTCTTCTTTAGGGTCTTTTTAAGCTACTCCCCACCCTCTCCCTCCCTAGTGTTGCTTCCCTCTTTACCCTTCCACTGTATTGATCTTCTCCCCTGTTCACCCATGTGCTTCTTTTCCCATTTTTCTTAATATTATCTCCTTTTTCCCCTTTAGTTTTATATGTATTTATACATATGCATATATATATATACATATATATCTTGACATTTCATCCTATACAGTTTGTCACTGTTCCCTCTAAGTAAACTTCTTCTAGTTACCCTGTTGATAATAATAATTTTGAATACTTACCAATATCTTCTTTTCTTCTAGAGATACAAATCAATTGAACTTATTGGGTCCCTTAAAGAAAATATTCCCCCTCCCCCTCTTAATTACCTTATGGTGATTCCCTTGAGTTCTGTGTTTGGGCAGCAAACTCTCTGTTTAAGTCTGGTTTTTTCTTGATGAATACTTGGACGTCTTTAATTTTATTGAATAACCATACTTTCCCCTGCAAAAATAGTCAGTTTTGATGGATAGTTGATTCTTGATTGTAGATCCAGCTCTATTGCTTTCCAGAGTATTGTATTCCATGCCTTCTGGTCCTTCAATGTAGATGCAGCCAGATCCTGTGTTATCCTAACTGTGGTTCCCTGGTATCTGAATGACTTCTTCTTAGCAGCTTGTAATATTTTTTCTTTGGTCTGGTAGTTTTTTGAATTTGGCTATAATATTCCTGGAAGTTGTCAGTTGTGGATTAAATGTAGGAGGTGATCTATGGATTCTTTCAATTTCCACTTTTCCCTCTTGTTCAAGAATGTCAGGGCAGTTTTCTTGGATAATTTCCTGTAGGCTGATGTCCAAACTTTTTCTTTTATCATGATGTTCCAGTAAACCAATAATTCTTAAATTTTCTCTTCAAGATCTGTTCTCTAGATCTTTGGTTGTATCAATGAGGTGTTTCATATTCTCCTCAAATTTTTCATTTTTAAAACTTTGTTTTATATATTCTTGCTGCCTTGTGAACTCATTTGTTTCTAGTTGTTTGTCTCCATCTATGCCTCCATCTTCTGAACATTTTTGCTGTGTTTCTCTGGCTTTGTTCTCTAGTCACCTCCCTGGTGCCTGTGTTCAACTTCCTGAGTCCAGTGTCAGCAAGGCCCTCTCTCTGGGCTGGTGCACTGGCCCAAAGATTTCAGAGGCTGTTGGAGACTCTGCAAAGCCCGTGGGGAGGGGTCCTGGGATTCCCCTTCTATACCCTCAGACCCAACAGTTCAAGAATTCAAGCCTTTTTCTTGGCATACTCATGAGCTGTCTAGCAGTAGGTTCCCCCTGCTCTGTCCTGTTGTTAGATTTGGTCCTCTTTCTTCTCAAAGTGCTTTGTTTTCTATCTCCGTGTGGAAAGGGTGCGGAGGTTTTGAGATTTGCTCCATCTAAACCACCATCTTCCCAGAATTCAGAATTCTCTTCTTAGTGAATTCAAATCTGACCTCAAATACTAGCTATGTGACTGAGAAAGTCACTTAACCTTGTTTGCCTCAGTTTCCATATCTGTAAAATGAGCCGGAAAAGGAAACAACAAACCACTCCAGCATCTTTGCCAAGAAAACTCTAAATGAGGTCATGAAGAATTGGACACGTTTGAACAAACAACATCCACAAAACTATATGCCAGGTGTGCTGTGATAAGTGCTGTTACAAATATTTTCTCATTTGACCCCCACCAACACCCCTGCATGGTAAGTTCTATTATTTACCCCCATTTTACAGTTGAGGAAATGGAGGCAAAATATATTGTTACTTGCCTAGGGTTAGGCAACTAGTAAGTGTCTGAGCTTATATTTGAACTTAGTGTTCTATTCATTATGCCTCCTAATTATTTTGTGCAAATTCCTTGAAATCAGGGACCTTCCTTCCTTTCTTCTTTCCTTACTTCCTTCCTCCTTCCCTCCTTCCCTCCTTCCTCCTTCCTTCCCTCCTTCCCTCCTTCCTTCCTTCTTTTCTTCCTTCCTTCCTTCATTCCCTCCCTCCCTTTTCCTTCCTTCCTC
>NW_025388884.1:0-7248 GCF_016433145.1 Gracilinanus agilis | reverse complement strand
GACAGAGAGAGAGAGAGAGAGAGAGGGAGAGGAGAAGGAGGAGAGGAGGAGGAGGAAATACAGAGACAGAGAAAGGAAGGGAGAGACAGAGGAAGATAGGAGAGAGAGGGAGAGAGAGAGAGAGAGAAGTAGGGAGAGATTATAAAGATAAAAATTAGCTGGACGGGGGCAACTGGGTAGCTCAGTGGATTGAGAGCCAGGCCTAGAGACGGGAGGTCCTAGGTTCAAATCTGGCCTCAGACACTTCCCAGCTGTGTGACCCTGGGCAAGTCACTTGACCCCCATTGCCTACCCTTACCACTCTTCTGCCTTGGAGCCAATACACAGTATTGACTCCAAGACGGAAGGTAAGGGTTTAAAAAAAAAAAAAATTAGCTGGACAATTGGATATGAGGAGTGAGAGAATAGAATTGAAGAGAATTGTAGAGTTGGGTAAGGGTCTCTAGGAGGATATGGCTGAGGTGACTAGGGATAGAGGATAGAGAATGGTAGCAAAGAAAGGGAGTCTACTCAAGCAGGCATTTGATTCATGGTAAGGTACATAGTGATTCCAAGAGGAGAAGGATAAAGTGTGTTAGCCAAACAATAATCACACCCAAAGAAGAAATTGATTGTGACCAAATATCACGCAGATGCGTTCTTGTTAATGCTACTCGATTCATGTTTACCTTCTGTGTCGTTATAGAGTAAGAAGAAACTAGTAATGCTTGTACTGAGAACAAATTCATTTGAGTAGAGATTGGGCTGGGGGAGGGAGGGCACTTGGCATGGAGACCAACCAACCTTGGGTTGTTATACTGGGAAAGAGCATGATTCCATCCAGAGATTCTGTCCTTTGCCCCAACAGGAATAATGAAACAAAGGGAGCATGAAGAGAGGATTGGCAGCCTAGGGACAGTTGTGGCATTGTGGGCAATTGGATCACTTTAGGTTGAAGTGGTGGCAACCACCAGAAAGAATCATGCTTTCTGCCAATGTTGGCATCCTGGGACAAAGTCTCATTGTCCAGTATTGGTTAATTCTTTGAATAGGAGTTTCCAAAATCAAGCAGACATTATCTGTATTTACTAAGTGAGTGGTTCAGTTTTGTATACATAAAGGTCAGTATGCAGCAACACCTAGACAAACATACATGAACCTTCAACATTTTAAAAGTCATGCACTTATTATTTAGCCATTGGTTACTGGGTAATCAATTTCCAAATGCATAAGACAATGTGTATTTACCAGATCAGAAGAAAATTAGTAATTAGGCTGAATATTTCCCTTACTAGACCTTATGATTTAAATATATATATATGCATATATATATATAAATTCTAGTGAAGAGATCACAAACCTTAGATATTTAAGGCTAATAATGTGCTTCTCTTTGATGTCTATATAAGGGCCCAAGATAGAGATAACAATGAACTTTTGACAATGAACTTTGACTGTTAAAACAGCATGAGAACGAATGAAATGGAAGCAAGGGTCAGGGTGGCTGCTATTAAAAGCACAGGATATAAATGTAGGTTCCATTTCATGGAATCTCAAAGTTGGATGGTCCCTCAAGGACCAGCTAGTCCTCTCTCAAAAACATTTAGTCAGATAAATGGTCAAAGGATATGAATAGGCAGTTTTCAGATGAAGAAATCAAAGCTATCGATAATCATATGAAAAAATGTTCTAAATCCCTCTTGATTAGAAAAATGCAAATTAAAATGACTCTTAGATGCCACCTCACATCTATCAAACTGGCCATTATGACAATAAAAGAAAATTATAAATGTTGTAGGGGATGTGGCAAAATTGGGACACTAACGCATTGCTGGTGGTGTTGTGAATTGATCCAACCATTCTGGAGGGCAATTTGGAATTGTGCCCAGAGAGCTATAAAACAATGCATCCAGTAATACCACTACTAGGTCTGTATCCCAAAGAGATTTTTTTTAAATGGTAAAGAATCTATTTATACAAAAATGTAATTGCTCTTTTTGTGGTAGCAAAGAATTGGAAACTAAAGGGATGTCCATCACTTGGGGAACAGCTGAACAAATTGTGGCATATGGTGGTGATGGAATACTATTGTGTTATAAAGAATGATGAACAGGATGATTTCAGAAAGAGCTAGAAATACCTACATGAACTGATGCAGAGTGAAATAAGCAGAACCAGGAAAACATTATACACAGTAACTGCAATATAGTGATAGATTTTCCTACTCACAGCAGTACAATGATCTAGGACAATTCTGAGGGATGTATGAAAGAAAATGCTATCCACTTCCAGAGAAAGAACTGTTGGAGTAGAAATGCAGATGAAAATATATGATTTACCACTTGTTTATTTAGGTATATGTTTTGGACTTTGGTTTTATAGGATTATTCACTTACAAAAATGAACACTATGGAAACGTATTGCATGATGATACGTGTATAACCCAGAATTAATTGCTTATCAGCTCCAGGGGTGGGGAGGGAAGAATGGAAGGAGACAATATGGATCATATAATGTTGGAAAACTTATGTGGAAATTTGTTATTCAAATTTTTAAAAAGTTTAAGCTTTAGTCAAGATCCTCATCCTTCTCTTTTGGCTGACCTTTTCTGCCTGGTGGCATTCTAGAGAGAGAAAAGAGTCAAAGCAGACCCTCATTTGAGGTCAATATATAACCCATGAATGTGAGCCTTGGTTCTCTGCCTTCTATTTGTTCTTTCATTTTGGGTAAAGGAGATTGAAGGCTACAACCTGGAATGTTTCAGAAAGTCAAGAAAGTAAGTCACTGAGTCTTAAAGTCCATGCTTGAATGGAAACTTGTCGACATCAATGATATGTAGAAACAGCATGAAGTGTGAATATACTATCCTCAGAGACTGAAAGCTGTGACGAGAGGGTAACCCAGAGGTGTTGGGGAGAAATGTTTGCATTCATTCTGTTCTTGCTATATGTTAGAAATAAATATTCCTTTGGAAAAGCTTATTGATATTAATTGGCTAAATGGAACTAGGTCACTAGTCACTGACAATCAACAGTGGCTGGAATAGGGATATAAGCTGATAATACAACCCTGATTCCCCACCAGGAGTACTTCTAGAACCTTGACAGATATATAGAGCCAGTCTCTCTTTGTGAGAAGTTTTCACTAAAGAATCAAAGAACCTAACATGAAGCTTTACACATAGTGGGACCTCAATAAGTCAAAAGCAACATCCTAAAGGAATCCTGTCTTGATCTCTTCCAGTTGTTAGGTCTCTCCCCACAGAAAATGCTTTTTATCTACTTGTCTTGTATTCTTGAATAAATAGAATATGAGCTCCCAAGAGAACATGAGCTCCTGAAGATCAGAGTTTTATTTTTCTTTACATTTTCTTGCTTAAGACCTAGCACCTTGAAAATAGATAAAGTACAGATTAATCTAATTTTAAAAAAAGAAGAAAGAAGAAAACCAAATTAATAGTATCAAAGATGAAAAAGGCAACCTCACCTCTAATGAAGAGGAAATTAAGGTAATTATTAAGAACTATTTTGCCCAATTATATGGCAACAAATATGATAATCTAGGTGATATGGATGGAGATTTACAAAAATATATCTGCCTAGATTAACAGAAGAGGAAACAGAATACTTGAACAATCCCATATCAGAAATAGAAATCAAACAAGTCATCAAAGAACTCCCTAAGAAAAAAATCCCTAAGGCCAGACAGATTCACGAGTGAATTCTATCAGAAGTTTAAGGAACAATTAATCCCAATACTATACAAACTATTTGACAAAATAAGCAAAGAAGGAGTTCTACCAAATTCCTTTTATGACACAAATATGGTACTGATTCCAAAGCCAGGCAGAACAAAACAGTGATGAACATTGATGCAAAAATCTTAAAAAGAATACTAGCAAAAAGACTCCAGTAAGTGATCACGAGGGTTATTCATTATGATCAGGTGGGATTTATACCAGGAATGCAAGGATGGTTCAATATTAGGAAAACCATCCACATAATTGACCATATCGACAACAAAACCAACAGAAATCACATGATTATCTCAATAGATGCTGAAAAAGTCTTTGACAAAATACAATACTCATTCCTACTGAAAACACTAAAAGTATAGGAATAAATGAGCCTTTCCTTAAAATAATAAACAGTATATATCTAAAACCATCAGCAAGCAACATCTGCAATGCAGATAAATTAGAAGCATCCCAATAAGATCAGAAGTGAAACAAGGATGCCCATTATCACCTCTATTATTTAACATTGTACTAGAAACACTAGCAGTAGCAATTAGAGAAGAAAAAGAAATTGAAGGTATTAAAGTAGGCAATGAGGAGACTAAACTGTCCCTCTTTGCAGATGATATGATGGTCTACTTAAAGAATCCTAGAGAATCAACTAAAAAGCTAGTGGAAATAATCAACAACTTTAGCAAAGTTGCAGGATACAAAGTAAACCCATACAAATCATTAGCATTTCTATATATTTCCAACACATCCTGGAGCAAGAGTTAAAAAAGAGAAATTCCATTTAAAATCACTCTAGGCAATATAAAATATGTAGGAATCTATTTGCCAAGACAAACACAACTACAAAACATTTTCCACACAAACTAGATCTAAACTGGAAAAACATTAATTGCTCATGGGTAGGATGAGTTAACACAATAAAAATGACAATCCTATCCAAATTAATTTACTTATTCAGTGCCATACCTATCAAACTACCAAGAAACTTTTTACTTAATTAGAAAAAATTATAACAAAGTTATTGGAAGAACAAAAGAACAGCTGATCTCAGCATATCAGCAGGATAGTGTACAATTAACCCAAAGATCCTAGCTTTTGGTACAAGAACCTACTATTTGACAAAAACTGCTGGGAAAATTGGAAAAGAGTTTGGGAGAGATTAGGTTTAGAACATCTCACACTCTACACCAAGATAATTCAGAATGGGTGAATGACAAATATAAAGAAACAAACTGTAAGTAAATTAGTAAAAATAAAATAATATACCTGTCAGATCTATGGGAAGGGAAAGATTTTAAGACTAAACAAGAGATAGAGAATATTGCAAAATGTAAAATGAATAATTTTGATTACATTAAATTAAAAAGGTTTTGTACAAACAAAACCAATGCTACCAAAATTAGAAGGGAAGCAACAAAGTGGGGGAAAAATCTTTATAACAAAAACCTTTGGAAAAGGACTAATTGCTCAAATTTATAAGGAGCTAAATCAATTGTACAAAAAGTTAAGCCATTCCCTAATTGATAAATGGGCAAGGGACATGAATAGACAGTTTTCAGATAAAGAAATAAAAACTATCAATAAGCACATGAAAAAGTATTCTAAACCTCTTATAAATTAGAGAAATGCAAATCAAAACAGCTCTGAGGTACTAGCTCACATCTATCAGATTGGTTAATATGACAGCAAAGGAAAGTAATAAATGTTGGAGGGGATGTGGCAAAATGGGGACACTAATGCATTGCTGGTGGAGTTGCAAATTGATCCAACCATTCTGGAAGGCAATTTGGAACAATGCCCAAAGGGCTTTAAAAGACTGCCTGCCCTTTGATCCAGCCATACCACTGCTGGGTTTATATCCCAAAGAGATAATAAGGAAAAAGACTTGTACAAATATATTTACAGTCACACTCTTCGTGGTGGCAAAAAAATTGGAAAATGAGGGGATGCCCTTCTATTGCGGAATGGCTGAACAAATTGTGGTATCTGTTGGTGACAGAATACTATTGTGCTCAAAGGAATAATGAACTGGAGGAATTCCATGTACGACCTCCAGGAATTGATGTAGAGCAAAAGGAGCAGAACCAGGAGAACATTATACACAGAGACAGATACACTGTGGCACAGTTGAATGTAATGGACTTCTCTACTAGCAGCAATACAATAATCCAGGACAATTCTGAGAGACTTATGAGAAAGAAGCTATCCACATCCAGAGAAAGAACTGTGGGAGCAGAAACACAGAAGAAAAACATTTACTTGATCACACAGTCTGATGGGGATATGATTGGGGATGTAGACTCAAAGATCACTCTATTGCAAATATCGATAATGTGGAAATAGGTCTTAATTAATGACACATGTAAAGCCCAGTGGAATTGTGGTTGGCTATGGGAGGGGGGTGGGAGGAGGGGAAAGAAAGACCATGAATCATGGAACCATGGAAAAATATTCTAATTTAATTAAATAATTAAATGAACTTAATTAAAAAAAAAAAAAAGACCTAGCACCTTGCCTGCCACATGGGTATTTAAATGATGTCTGTTGAATGAATAGCAAATGTAGGTGCCTGTGTATATATGTGGATTATACATATATACATATATACACACGGTTTGTAAAAAGCACACAGTTCACAGGGAGCCTGGTGGATACCTCTGGAATCTGAGCCACTTCTCTATTAAGAAGACTGAGCTTTCCTTCCTGACAAGGGTAGCAAATGAGCTACGGCTGAGTTCTTGCTCCGCCCCTCGCATTTTTGCAAGAAGAATATCAGACTAGAATTATAAAGGTATTCCACAGCACATAATGCTGGTCTAGTGTGCCAAGTCTGATTTACAGCAATGCCCAACATCACACAGGAGGATGATAGCAAGCAGGGAGAGGATTAGCCCTAAAACCCTGAGATTCTGAATCCAACATTCTGCCCAATACGTCAACGTTGCAACTTTAGAAACAATCTAGTTTATTTCCCTCATTTTACAGATGGAGAAACCGAGGTCCAGAAAGGAGACGTGATTGTTTGCTCAAAGGTCTTAGGAAGCAAAGGGGAGATTCAAACCCTGAGCTCCTTATACCTGTGGTCCTTCAGACACCCTCCAGAGCTTCCCTCCGGAGGAAGGAGGCCAGGAAAAAGTGGTTCTAACTCCCACGGTCCCCTGACTCTTTCTCCATGCCCCCCTGGAGCATGCCAAGTTCACAGCCAAATTGGCCTTTCCTCTCCTTCGCTTTCGCCCAGTTCCAACTCCCCCCCGCCGCGCCCACCTGTTCCCCAGGGGCTCCCAGCTGATGTTCCTCCCTCCCGGGTAACGCCCCCGCCGCCACACCCCCATATAGGGCTGAACCACCGGCAGGCAGCCCACGCTGAGGGTATCATTCAGTTCCCTGATACAGGCGCGCTCAGGGCCAGCCGACTTCTCTCTGCTGCTTCCCAGCCATGCCCGTGGACCTCAGCGGCACCTGGAACATGGTCAGCAATGAAAACTTCGAGGGCTACATGCAAGCTCTAGGTAGGGAAGTGG
>NW_025388883.1:0-6627 GCF_016433145.1 Gracilinanus agilis | reverse complement strand
CTACAAGAAACACATATGAGGCAGGTGGACATATACAAGTTTAAAGTTAAGGGCTTGAGCAAAATCTTTTGGGCGTCAAATGAGAAAAAGAAGGCAGGAGTGGCTATTATGATTTCTGACAAAGCCAAAGTAAAAATAGATATGATTTAAAAAGACAGGGAAGGTCATTACATCCTGATTAAAGGCAGTATAAACAATGAGGAAATAACACTGCTCAATATGTATGCACCAAGTGGCATAGCACCCAAATTCATAAAGGAGAAACTGGCAGAGCTCAAGAAGGAAATAGATAGTAAAACCATAATAGTGGGAGATCTAAATATTCCTTTTTCAAATCTAGATAAATCAAACCAAAAAATAAATAAGAAAGAGGTAAGAGAGGTGAATGAAGTCCTAGAAAAATTAGATTCAATTGATATGTGGAGAAAAATAAATAGGAACAAAAATGAATATACCTTCTTTTCAGCTGCACATGGTACATTCACAAAGATTGACCATGTAATAGGGCATAGAAACATTGCAAACAAATGCAAAAGAGCAGAAATAATAAATGTAACCTTCTCAGATCATAATGCAATAAAAATAATAATTAGTAAGGGCACCTGGACAGGCAAATCAAAAACTAATTGGAAATTAAATAATATGATTCTCCAAAACCAATTTGTCAAAGAAGAAATCATAGAAACAATCAACAATTTCATTGAAGAGAATGACAATGATGAGACATCCTACCAAACTCTGTATGATGCAGCCAAGGCAGTACTCAGGAGGAAATTTATATCCTTGAGTGCATATATTAACAAATTAGGGAGGGCAGAGATTAATGAATTGGGCATGCAACTCAAAAATCAAGAAAGCAAGAAAATTAAAAATCCCCAGATGAAAACTAAATTAGAAATACTAAAAATCAACGGAGAAATTAATAAAATCTAAAGTAAAAGAACTATTGAATTAGTAAATAAGAATAGAAGCTGGTATTTAAAAAAAACAGATAAAATAGACAAAGTACTGGTCAATCTAATAAAAAAAAAGGAAAGAAGAAAACCAAATTGACAGTATCAAAGATGAAAAGGGAGATCTCACCTCTAATGAAGGGGAAATTAAGGCAATCATTAAAAACTATTTCCCCCAATTATATGGCAATACATATAACAATTTAGGAGATATGGATGAATATTTACAAAAATATAAATTGCCTAGTTTAACAGCAGAAGAAATAGAAAACCTAAATAATCCCATATCAGAAAAAGAAATTGAACAAGCCATCAAAGAACTCCCTAAGAAAAAATCACCAGGGCCTGATGGATTCACATGTGAATTCTATCAGACATTCAAAAAACAACTAATCCCAATACTATACAAATTATTTGATATGATAAGCAAAGAAGGAGTCCTACCAAATTCCTTTTATGACACAAATATGGTACTGATTCCAAAGCCAGGTAGATCAAAAACAGAGAAAGAAAAGTACAGACCAATCTCCCTAATGAACATAGATGCAAAAATCTTAAATAGAATACTAGCAAAGAGACTCCAGCAAGTAATTAAGAAAATCATCCACCATGATCAGGTGGGATTTATACCAGGAATGCAAGGATGGTTCAACATTAGGAAAACCACCCACATAATTGACCATATCAACAGTCTAACAAACAAAAATCACATCATCATCTCAATCGATGCTGAAAAAGCCTTTGACAAAATATAGCATCCATTCCTATGGAAAACACTGAAAAGTATTGGAATAGAAGATCCTTTCCTAAAAATAATAAACAGTATATATCTTAAACCATCAACAAGCATCATATGCAATGGGGATAAATTAGAAGCCTTTCCAATAAGATCAGGTGTGAAACAAGGATGCCCATTATCACCTCTATTATTTAACATTGCATTAGAAACACTCGCAGTAGCAAGTAGAGAAGAAAAAGAAATTGAAGGTATCAAAATAGGCAATGAGGAGACTAAGCTGTTACTCTTTGCAGATGATATGATGGTACACTTAAAAAATCCTAGAGAATCAACTAAGAAGCTTGTAGAAATAATCAACAACTTTAGCAAAGTTGCAGGATACAAAATAAATGCACATAAATCATCAGCATTACTATACATTTCCAACACATTATAGCAGCAAGAGGTAGAAAGAGAAACACCATTTAAAATCACCCTAGACAATATAAAATATTTAGGAATCTATCTACCAAAACAAACACAGGAATTATATAAACGTAACTACAAAACATTTTCCAAACAATTAAAACTAGTTCTAAACAATTGGAAAAACATTGACTGCTCATGGGTAGAATGAGCTAACATAATAAAAATGACCATTCTACCCAAATTAATTAACCTATTTAGTGTCATACCTATAAAACTACCAAAAACTTTTTTACTGAATTAGAAAAAACTATAACGAAGTTCATTTGGAAGAACAAAAGATCAAGAATATCAAGGGAAATAGTGAAAAAAAATGTGAAGGAAGGTGGCCTAGCAGTACTAGATATTAAACTATACTATAAAGCAGCTGTCATCCAAACAATATGGTACTGGCTAAATGACAGAACGGAGGATCAATGGAATAGACTTGGGGTAAGTGACGTCAGCAAAATAGTGTATGGTAAACCCAAAGAGCCCAACTTTTGGGACAAAAATCCACTATTTGACACAAACTGCTGGGAAAATTGGAAAACAGCATGGGAGACATTAGGTTTAGATCAACATCTCACACCCTACACCAAGAAAATTCAGAATGGATGAAAGACTTGAATATAAAGAAGAAAACTGTAAGTAAATTAAGTGAACACAGGATAGTATACTTGTCAAATCTCTGGGAAAGGAAAGATTTTAAAACCAAGCAAGAGTTAGAAAAAAATTACAAAATGTAAAATAAATAATTTTGACAATATTAAATTAAAAAGTTTTTGTACAAACAAAAACAATGCAACCAAAATCAGAAGGGAAACAATAAATTGGGAAAAAATCTTTATAAAAAAATTCTGACAGAGGTCTAAGTACTCAAATATACAAGGAACTAAATCAATTGTATAAAAAATCAAGCCATTCCCCAATTGATAAATGGGCAAGGGACATGAATAGGCAATTTTCAGATAAAGAAATTAAAAGTATCAATAATTATGTGAGAAAGTGTTCTAAATCTCTAATAATTAGAGAAATGCAAATCAAAACAACTCTGAGGTATCACCTTTTATCTAGCAGATTTGCTAAAATGATAGCAGGGGAGAGTAATGAATGTTGGACTGGTGGAAGGGATGTGGCAAAATTGGGACATTAATGCACTGCTTGTGGAGTTTTGAACTGATCCACCCATTCTGGTTGGCAATTTGGAATTATGCCCAAAGAGCGCTAAAAGAATGCCTGCCCTTTGATCCAGCCATACCATTACTGAGTTTGTACCCCAAAGAGATCATAGATAAACAGACTTGTACAAAAATATTTATAGCTGCTCTCTTTGTTCTGGCTAAAAACTAGAAAGTGAGGGTATGCCCTTCAATTGGGGGAATGGCTAAACAAATTGTGGTATATGTTGGTGCTGGGATACTATTGTGCTCAAAGGAATAATAAACTGGAGGAATTCCATGTGAACTGGAAAGACCTCCAGGAATTGATGCAGAGCAGAGCCAGAAGAAGAAAGAGGAGAGACTGATACACTGTGGTAAAATCAAATGTAATGGATGTCTGTACTAGCAACAATGTAATGACCCAGGACAATTCTGAGGGATTTATGGAAAAGAACAATACCCACATTCAGAGGAAGAACTACAGGAGAGGAAACACTGAAGAAAAACAACTGCTTGAACACTTGGGTTGATGAGGACATGATTGGGGATGTAGACCCAAAAGGCAACTATCAATAAAATGTAAATAAGTCTTGATTGATGACACATGTTAAAACCAGTGGAAATGCAAGTTAGTTATGGGTGTGGGGGAGTTTGAGGGGGTGAAGGGGAAAGTAAAAACATGAATCATGTAACCATGGAAAATTTTTCTAAAAATAAAAAAATAATTAAAAAAAAGAACAAAAAGATTTTGAATCAGACACTATACATACATATATACAGATGCCAAATTAATAAAAAATAATTTGGGCCAGAGGACACCAATTGCTGCGGTACCAATATACACTTCTTGCTACAGTGACATCTGAGTTAAGATGCAAAGAAATAAGGCATTCTAGGAGGCATTGGTGGGGGAAGAATATGTTTCAGATATGGCAGACAATTGTTTTAAAGGTACAGAGATGTCATATTTAAGAAAAGCGGCCAGTTTGTCTGGACTGAAGAATGTGGAAAGAAGAGCAATTGCCTAAGAAGTACTTTTTTTCACCTTGAGGATGATGACACTGGTGTTTGGAGATAGAAGTGAATGAATTAATGGATGGGTAGGGGTTGAAGTTAATAGAGAGGGTGGATGCCACTGGGAGGAATTTGGTAGAGAATAAGAGAAGGGATAGGATCAAATAGGAAGTCAACTATCCATTAGTACTTATTAAGTGCCTACTATATGCCAGGCACTATGCCAAATACAAGAAATTCAAAGAAAGTTAAAAAAATTCCTGCTTTTATTTTAATAAGTTCATTGTCTAATAAGGAAGACAATATGTACATTATGTGCAAATAAGCTATGTAAAGAATAAATTGGAGATAGTATTAGTGGGAAGACTATGTTTAAGGATTGGGAAAGCCTTCTTGGAGAAGATGGTGCTTTAGCAGAGATTCAAGTATGGAGAGAGAGCATTCTAAATTCTAGGAGACGGCCAGTGAAAATTCTCAGAGTTGGGAGATGGAGTAACACCCAACAACCTGTGAAGGGGATGGACTTAATGAGGAGAAGGAATACTTCTTCATCAGATACTGATGAAAATGGTGAGGGTGATGACAAATGATTGTAAAATGAGGAGAAATGGAGAAGATATAGTTATCCAGGAAGGGCTTAATTTTTTCCTTGAAAAGTATAAGAGGGAGAGAATGATCTAGGAGCTTTGAATACAGAAGAAAGGTTTGGAATAGTCATTTTAGAGACTAGAATATAGGACCATTTAGGGAGGAGTAAAAGTAAATTACTTATAGTTAAGTGTTGTGGAGTCGTTCCCTTTAATAGGATCAAGTATTAAAGCTCAGGATTAAGCACTAAAAATAATATAGAACGGGGAAAAGTCCTGAAATTAGACCACTTAAGAGGTCACTCTCACTGGCTACTGCAATGATCAGCACTGCCTGAGTGAGTCACTGTGGACATAGTTACAGTGCTATGTAGCAATGAAATGTATTATTTGCTTGAAAACTTTATGTGACTGGTCTAGCATATTCTAGCCTACAGAGATGCCCTTCTGGCTTCTTCTTTGCAATCCCCCCCCAAAAAAAGATGTGCAGTTCTTATTTTAAGTGCTGCAGAATGAATTGATAAGCCAGCAGGAAGGGCCTGACCTGATCCTGAGAAATTTTGCCTGTCCTCACTTTCTGGACCAATAAAACTTCCTAAAATTTGCTGATGACAAGAGATCAGCTGTGAACTGCCAGGCATCTGTGTCAAGTTCTAGGGCACAGAAAAGAAATTTAATCTGATCTCAAGCCATAAGGTATTCTTTCCCCAATTGACCATATCTACAGGTGAAATCTGATTTGGCAGCTCAAGTATTTGAGACGTTAATGTGAGGTATAACTTTCTGCCTCTTTCCAAACTCAGAAATGGAGATAACAAAGTGATGAGGAGAGACTGAGACGAGGATACAGTCAAGGGAAGAGAGAGAGGGACATTGAAACACTGAAGTTGGTTACGCTTTCCCCTCCTTAGGGTTGCTATGTAAGCAATTGAAAGTTTTTAAATTACCCTTCTGAAATGCATCAACAACTGACCTAGGCTTGGAGACTTCTTTAGAGAATCTGAATCTTTGTTCTGAAACCAATCTCTTAGCTTTTGAAATGAGGGAATTAACACTGTAAGAGATGTGGCTGTGCATGTATTATCACAGCCTTTTCTCTTAGCAGGGGTTAGAAGAGATTAGAGTTTGTTAACATGTGCAATATTTGAAATAAAGTGTATCTTTCAAGTGACACTTTTAATTTTGTTTGCCTCCTCTTTATTAGACAAGAGAAGAAGTGATACAGCAAGATAATACCGTCAGGAATCAGGCTGGAGTCCAAAGCATGGTTTGGGCAAGTAGCAGGTTTTTAAAATAGTAGTCAGATTTGACATAGGTAGGGGTGGTGGCAGGCAGAGCATTCATTTAAGGGCTGATTGGACACTAATAAGGGTAGGGAACTGGTTTGAGGCCTCGTTGAGGCCAGAAACGACAAGATTAAAGGCAGAGATTGAGAACTGTTTCAGTAGATTGTGGACAGTTTCATAGGAGAATTGTTTCTCTGACTTCAGAAGCTCATTCCAGGTATTAATTTCACCCCAGAGCACCTGGGTTTTTGTTTATCAATTGGTCAATAATGTATGTCAAGCATTAACTTCATCCAGAAGACTAAGTGCAGGACACTCAAAGAAAGGGAAAAAACAAGTAAATAATTAAGGGCCTTCCTTCTTCCTTTTCTTGGTCCCTTTTCCCCTTCTCTCTGTCTGCCCTTTTACTCCCTCTCTCCTTCCTTCCTTCCTTCCTTCCTT
>NW_025388882.1:0-7283 GCF_016433145.1 Gracilinanus agilis | reverse complement strand
ATACACCTTAATTTTTTAATGTCCCTTAACACCTGGTACAATATCTTGTATGGAGGGAGTCCCAAATACTTCAATGCTGAATAAATAATTTTAAATGAATACTCCCTGTATCTCCCCCAAAGAAGCAGAGACTTAAGCCTATAGCATAGTTAGTTCAACATTGTTAATCAATCCATTAAAATCTATGACAGTGTTTATCCAAAATTTTAAACAGGTGAGATTTGAAATACTTTTAATAGTGAAACATAGGATGTAAGTTCCTTGAGGGAAAGGGATAGTCTCATTTTTTATTTATATCCTGCCATCTAGCAGTCTGGCATACAGTCAATAAGTGCTTGTTGAAATGAAATGCAATCGTGAAAAATCCACTTCTAAATGAACAATATTTACCTGCTTTCCCATAACACCATTCTTCTTTGCCCTATCTTGTCCACTAACCTCATATCTGGATAGACTATAGAAGAAAGGAAGAATAAAGTATCTATTAAATATCATCATAACTTCTTTCTTTCTGACCACTTCTCAGTTTTCATTCAATGTTTCTGGAACATGAATTCAAAAGAATTTCCAACCCTCCACTTGGAGCATACCACTTTCTTTCTCATAGTCCTAATGCAATGACTCATTGTCATTTACATAAAATATAAACTCCGAATCATTGCTTTCAGAACTCTTCCTTGTTTCCACTTCCATTTAGTGCAATGATCTGCATCCTGCAAGAACTCCAGAAATCTTTGCTGACTGAAATGAAGGTGGGGGTATATATTAGGAACAACATTGGGTCAATCACTAGAGTTCCTGGATTCAGAACCTAGCTCTGGTCCATATTACTTTTATGATCATATGCAAATAATTTAAGCTCTCTGGGTTATTTCTTCATATGTAAAATGAAAGACATTGTTGAAATGATTTCTAAGCCCTACCCATCTCTATGTGATTCTATGGTAATAACAACAAAAAAGAGATTTCAAGGACCCCAAAGACAGCATTTTAAACAAGAGTATTTTACTTGAGCATTTTGGCATTCATTGTACATGTGTGCATGTGCACATTCCTCAGTCACTTCAGATAATCTTTATTTCTTTTTATTTACTTTACATATAAAATCACAAGAGCAATTATGGATAACATACCATAAAAGACATGTTTCTTCTTGGCAGACTTTGAAATTCTTGGAGATCTTTCTCCAAACAATGAAATGAAGTCCTTTCCGGTGAAGTCTGTAGATTCTATTCAATTACCCAAGAAATTGTCTGGCATAGTAGATAAAGGGCTGGCCTTAGAGTTGATAGCATTGGAGTCTAAGTTCTTGTCTTCTGACATACTAGTTTGACCATGGGCAAATCAATTAAACTCTAAGTAGCTAAAGAAACTCTCTTAAATACAAGTTACAGTCCAATTATCTATCAGTATGAGGGAGGAAATGTTTAAACTGACAGTTCCTTATGCCCATACAATCACAGATTTGCCTCAGAATTTCAATTATCCATACCAGTGAGTTGAAAAAAAAATCAAATGTCAAGTTCTAGATCACAACTAAGAGGAAGCTGATAGAGAAGCAAGTAAAAAGTCTTAGACAATCCCAAGTATTTTTCAACTTTGTCTCAGGGCCATACATCAACTTTAAGGATCTGTTTTACACCAGTGTAGAGTATCCCCTTCACCAAACAGATCCAAACTATTCTATGCCTCAGTCAATTGTTTTTGTGAGTTGCTGTTGTTATTCATCAACTGATTGTCAACACTCTTGAGAAGAATCTCAACAAACTTATCAAGGCAAATCCTTAGACAACATATATAGTCCATGCTAAACCCATACTAGATCATTTCCAGATCAGTGGGAGCTGACAGAGCTTGTATTTCAGTTGCATAGCCTTTAAGAGCCCACATTCACCAATATTACATGATAAAGCATTAGAATCACAGGTTAAAATACTAAACTTAGAATGGAGCTTAGAGATCATGTAATGCTCTCCCCATGAACAAGCTAATTTATGTCAAATTCTAGATTACAACTGAGAGGAAGCAGATAGAGAAGAAGCAAGTAAAATTCTTAGACAATTCCACTTGTTTTTCAACTATGTACCAGGGCCATACTTCAACTTTAAAGATTTGTGTTTTTACCAGTGTGGATTAGTCCCTCCACCAAACAGACTGAAACCATTCTAGGAAGTAATTTGCTGTTTCTAGGGAACAGGAAAAAATATCTCTTTGAGCTTAACCTTACCGATATTATTAATTCTCTCATTAAAGTACCATGATAAGTACAAAAAAGGTCACATTTCATAAATTTCTGAGTTACTCTTTTTTATGAGATAAACTAGGTTCATAGATAGAACAATCGATAGGACATTTTTGGATAAACAGTTTTATTTTTATGTTATTAAGTATTCTGCTATATGGTTGCAAATCATGAGACACTACAGCCTCCAAAGAATTAGGAAGGCAAATCACACAGAGGGCAATGGAGAAGAGCAGGCGAGTGGGAAAAAATTGTAGCATAACACAAATAAGAAATTTCTTATAAGAACTGGAGCAAAGGATATCATCAGAGAATGTCTCGTACGAAATAAAATTCAAAAACTAGAGGAAGGGGCAGGTAGATGGCTCAGTGCATAGAGAGCCAGGCCTAGAGACAGGAAGTCCTGGGTTCAAATCTGGACCTCAAGACACTTCCTAGCTGTGTGATTCTGGGCAAACCACTTAACCCCAGTTGCTAGCTTTTACTGCTCTTCTGCCTTGGTACAAATTTTTAAGTATAATATTCAGAATTCTTAATTTGGAGACAATGTGACTGTACAAAAAGAGGATTTATGGAAAAAAAGATTTTAGGAATTCAGAAAAATGCTCTTCACATATTACAAGTTCCCATCCTACCTCACCCAGATAAAAAAAGGGTTTGAATAATAAGGAAAATAAAGTTTTCTATGGGTTACTAGCTTCAATGTTCTTATAGTTCCTTACCAAAAAAACCTCTCTGATATAACAATTTCAAATGATTTCTTTCCTGAAGATAGGCCAAAACCTTGGGTGGCAATAAATAATTAGTCTTTGCCAAAGTGACCTAGAAGAAGGGATTTACCTGTTCACATCTTCAATATCCCTGAAAAAAAGTGAGATCAGGTGTTGAGCTCACAAAAGTTGTTTGTATTGTCTCACATTGCATAAGGATGCATCACGTCTCCTTTGGTGGCCTCTCCTGTTAGAAATGCAATGTGGTGTGACCCATCCATCAAACAAAAAAACCAAAACTGCTTTGATTTCCCCCTCCTCCTAAAGTATCAACTAGAACGAATTATAAAATGTTGGGTGTGTGCTAAATACATACTTATCTGTTACCATGTTAATGTGCTATGATGTAAAACTATATTGGCTGCTGGAATTGAAAACTGTCATTATTTATTTTAAATGTCTAATGTATAAATCACCTTTTTAATGCAAGTTAGTAACTAGAAATTGAAATTATAATGGTTTTGACCAGCTGAGGAATTGATAAAAACATGCCCTCTGGGGAAATCGATACAAGTTATATGTAATTCACTGAAAAATTTGCACACAATAGGAACCTAATAAATATTTGTTGGCTTGATATGGATTAAAAACTTCATTTTAAATGGAAGAAATTTTCATCAATTCATGAATAGAGATAACTTTTTGGAAAATATTTTCAGAAACATAGGTGCTATTTGATGAGTTCAGGTAAGAAATGGAAATAAAGTTGGCAACCTTAGAAGCTGAACTTTAATAATACCAATTTCCTTCCTTCCTTCCTTCCTTCCTTCCTTCCTTCCTTCCTTCCTTCCTTCCTTCCTTCCTTCTTTCCTTCCTCATTCCTTCTAACTCTGACTCTTTCTTTTTACCCCATGCCACAGGATTTGGAATTTGACTAGTCCTTAATTGAATTATTGATAAAAGTATATATCCCCATTTGCAAAATAAAATAAAGAGTAAAAATAAGCAAGAAAACCACTTTAAATTATTTTAACAAAATATTTTAGGCAACAAAAAATTTAAATGCTTTCTATTTAAAAAAGAGGAAAATGAAGCATGGGGGCAGGGAGTTGGGAAGGCAGATACTAAATATTCCTTGCCCCACTTCAAAAGAATTACTAAGGACAAAAAAAAAGTTATTTGACAGCTCTCTTTTTTCAAGGTTGATTAAAATGCTAAAGTTTACATTTAGTTTTTCAATATGTTGCTTATAATGAATAGTACTTCTTGTCTTATGACAGAGTTTCACCATTAAAAATAGAGATTACTTTTTCCTTAGAGCTTTCAATAGACATTTTTTCATCTTGATCATCTTTTGGCCATTATTCCTCTTCTAAGGACTTCTTGTGTTCTATCCAACTATTTCAGTATATAACGACTTACTTGCTAAAATTCATCTGATAAATGAGGAGATTAAACTATATGGCCCTTCTAATGCTGAAGCGATAATGCAATATATAATACCATTAATAAGCAAATTGTCAAGAATCTAGACTTAGTGCTTACTAATGGCAATTCATTTCAAAATGAAATTTGTTTTATATTGTGGCTCCTTTCAAGTTTACTTTTTTGGCAGGTCTTTAAACTGCTTCCACTTGTTTTTATTTGGTTTTAAAAGGCAATCTTATTCAGAGCCCTAATAAAACCATAAGTTCATAAATCCAGAATTGGAAATGTTACTGCACATCTTACAGGTGAAGAAACTGAGGCACAGGAAGGTTTAGTGACTTGCCCCATTTTCCACAAGTAGTATCAGTAGCAGAATTCAGACCCAGGTCTTTTGACCATGTACCATTTTGCATTTTTCTGATCTAGAGAAATAGCTCGATATTATAGGGTCTTGAATTCAAGGAATTTATACATGAATTGGGGGTGGGGTGGAGAGAAGAATAAAAAATATAGTAAATAGGACATGAACCTATACATGACTATAAAAACTTGTGACAAATCCCTACACAAAAGTTGGTTTCATTATTTTATAGTCTATGCTATTTACATGTATAAAATCACTTTTAAAATTGATTTTGGAAGAATATTAGGTAATAACACTCACAATGAAGTCTGGCCACAGGAATTCACTTCTTCTAATACCTAACCAAAATGTAATTATTCAATATATTTCTTCCCTACTGCCTAAAGTTAAATATGAAAAGACAAAGCACATATTAAGGTCATTTGTTCCTTTGTATCTAAAATTTCTCATGCTGAGAATATTAGATTATATGCTTTCTACACAAAGAACATCAGACTAAATTATTGTAAAGGCAAAAATTCTACAAAATGGATGTGGTCTTTTCTAAGGGACTAGCAAACTGAAACTACATTGTTTAAATTTATTGTTCAAAAAGCTTTCTGGAAGAAAAGAAATCCCATATGAGGGGGATAAAAGCTCATATTTGGAAATGAAAGTTGAACAGTAGGACAAAATATAGTTCCAGTACATTAATTAACTTCAGCATATTTTCAATTCTACCCCCATCCTACCCCTATAACTGCTGAGGGTAGAGAGGAACACATGCAATTAGATTTTTTTAAAAAGCATAGATCTTTTTATATAAATATGGCTCAACATTTTGGGGCAAAATATAAAGTTACAGCCTAATTAGTCATCTCATTCAAAATAATTTTAATGTGAAACAGTTACTAAGAGAGAAAGAAACCTAAGGAATATCAACTTGGGACTAAAAATGTCATAACGCTTTCCTGCTAAGAAAACTATTAACATTTAATAAGGGTCTTACAAAAGTTCCGTAATGGGAAGTAAAAGAGAAATATGTTTAGTCTAGTTCTAGTTTAGTTTTCTGGGCACTCAGTATTATGTAATATATGAGCCCAGCTTTTCCAAAGAAATAAATTACTAGCCATTCCTCTTTGCAAAGACTTGTAATGTACAAATTAAATTAAATTAAATTTACTTTCCTTTGGTGTCATTTTGCTCATTACATCAACACCATTAAAAAAAAAAAAGGAAATTTTAACATCTTTTGTCTCTGAGCACAAGTTGTCTTCTATGCTTGGAATGCATTTCCTTCTCATTTCCAACTCTTGGAATTTTTAGTGTCTTTCAATGGTCAGCTCCAGGGCCATCTTAAACATTTTCTGATGCTCCCAGATACTGGTGCTGCCTCTTCCTCACCTTAAAGTTACTTATATGCACACTGTATATGTATATTTATTTACTTATATATGTATACATTATTTTCCCAAAGGAATGTAAGTTCCTTAAGGTCAGAGACTATTCTATTTTTGTCTTCTTACTTCCAGCACCTAGAACAGTGCCAGGCATATAATTAGCATTTAACATATACATGTTGAATGAATGTTCAGGTTATTTACATAATTATCACTGAAACAGGCTTCTGCAGCTATCTTAGTTCTCTTAAAACATAAACTTCTAACTCAATATACATAGCAATAACTAAAGAAAGTTAATTTAGCATTTCCATAATGTATACTTCTAAAAATGTTAGTCATTTAATCAAAGCTTTTGTGATAAAAATATTTTCACCAAAATAATTCTTATTTATAAGGAAGGAATAATTAAAATTATTCAAAGATATTATGGTTTCTTATTTTAAAAAATTCTAGAAAGGTGGGTTTTCTAAAAATTTGATTTAAAAAATAAAAACGATAAAGAAAAAAAGGTCTTCTTTTCCAAGAGTCCAATCCAGTGACTTTTACAGGTGATGGAAGTAAGAATTGTGTTAAATTTTAGGCATGAGTACTTTCAGGATTTGTGCTGCCACTGCTCTCTGTGACTTCTAAACAACCTAGGGTCACAGTGTCCTCTCTTTAATTAGTATCTCACTGCTGAAGGGAGGAGAGCATGTCAAGAGGAAAAGAATGTAAGAAGACATTATAAACAAAGGTCTTCAAGGCAACTTAATGATTTGGTCAAAGAATGGAAAAAATGTCTAGTTCTTTGTTACAAAGGTAAAGTAGGAGATATGTTTGAGTGGTAGAAGCAAATTGTACTTAAAAAATTCTAGCTTTATACAAATGTTAAGCATTTATTTCTGTTTCAATTCCATATCTCGGGTTTGAGCATGGAATAATATATTTTTACCTTCTAAAAGCCATTAGGCTTTATTAATGGTTCAACTGATTTTATTGAAGTGTTTCCATTTTAGGAATGTTCCTGCTGTGTGAATTTTAAAGATGGCTCTATCTCTATAGGATCTCCTTTCCTTAGAATTTTTATAATTGATTTAAAATGCAATAATTGCAAGATATAACCTTTCTGTAGTTCTGTTCTCTCTCTCTCCATATACACATACATACATACATACATA
>NW_025388881.1:0-3865 GCF_016433145.1 Gracilinanus agilis | reverse complement strand
TATGTATATATATACATATACATATATATACACACACATATACATATATATGGCAAACCCATCCCCTTTCTTGGCTTCAAGCCCACACCCTACACTACCTTAAAATAACATTAATGACTAAATATTAGGTTGTTTCCTTGGAATAAATTGTCAGCCAGTGCTAATGGTCTGCAGCCCTGCTTCAGACCATTGGCCTCTCCCTCCCAGGCTGTCATTAATCTTCCCAATGCTTTTGCACTGATATCATTACTGCTAAACAACCATCTAGCCCCAAGTAGCTTTCATTCCCCCTGGAACTTCAGTCCTCCCCTACCCTACATGCGTACACACACACACACACACACACACACACACACACACACACACACCCTGAGAATAAAAAGCTATAGCAGACATAGCAACATTCTAATCCCATCAAGATTGAAAACCACAAGATGGCACTGGAAACACGGAGTGAAGTTTCTATGCCTTTCCCTTTCTGTATCTCTGGCTCATTTTGTACTTTCATGAATTTGCCACACATGGAATAAAGACTCACCTTCATAGCAAGGTCTACTGATCAAACAGACTTAGAGAGCAAAAGAGAATTTGCCAAGGATTGTTTTAATGCTACCCAAGTAATGAAAACTAGGTTTCCATCATGTGAACGAGCTTGGCAAACAAAGCCAGCAGGATTGTGTGGGCCTGGCTCAGCTTGCTCATTGCATGAAAATCCAAGCCTCAGTGAGCTAGCATAGAATTTGTGGCAATGCCTGTTCTCTACTATGCTGAGCTGTACCAATCTAGTTTTTGGATTAGAAAAAAGATACTCCAAATAACACTTGTGAATTGTAAAAGTCATGGAAGAATTTAACTTAAGTATGCCTGGAAAAGCAAATATCAAAAAAAGACTTAAGGTACCCAAAACTAGTTTAGAGAAAAATCAAATTATATCTCCATTTTTTTAAGTTAGGAATTGAGCAAAAGGTTCATTAGAGTTTTTTTATTTTTTCTTTTAATATGTGGAATCAAGGTATATAGCACAACAGAAGAGATCCTAAACTGAATTGATTTAAGGAAAAATATCTGCATTATCTGTTTCATCTCTTGGCTAATAACGACATCTGTGTATCTTCTTTTTCTTTTTTTTCCCCCTAAGCAGAAGTAACTGTTTTATTTACTTTTCTCATCATTTGTCTTATTTTTTATCACTCTGTCATTTCATTTTATGACACTCTGTGTATATTAATTATAACCTATGCACTAAAGTACTTTGCCAAGAACTTGAGTTCACACAAAATCCCGATTGAGAAAGGGAGAGGTCTGGCAGTGTGCAGTGCCCTCTGCTGACCATTCTTGTTAATTAACACAAAATGAAACTGCTTGGTTTCAAAATCTTTGGAGAAAAAAAAAAATTCAGCATCTCTCGAAGTTTACGGTATCGGTCCTGTCCAGTCCTTAGTAAAGTTGTAACTTTCAGTATGCTCAGTGCCGCCTTTACCTAATCGGAAACTCTCTCTCAATGACTTTGAGAAATTTGCTCTTCTATTCACCAATTTAGGTTAGGGATGTTGGCGAAGATCTGGCAGTTCCAAAGAGGCATTTGGCTGAACGCCTATAGAGGGCAATTATAGCACCCCAGATTGCAGCAGAAATGTCTACTCTGCAATAATAATAATCATGATGATGATGATGATGATGATGATGATGATGATGATGACTGATCCTTATATATTACTTACTATGTCGCAGGCACTGTGCTACGTGGTTTACAATTATTGTCTCATTTGATCCTCACAACAACCCTGGGAGGTAGGTGTTATAATTAGCCCTATTTTACAGGTGAGGAAACTGAGCCAAACCGAGGTTAGGTGACTGACCCAGGGTCGCACAGCTACTAAGAGTCTGGGATCAGATTTGAACCTATCTCTTCCTGACTCCAAAGCAATCCACTAAGTCACCTAGCTAACAAACCATCATGAAATGCTAAGCTAAATACTCCTCTGAAGTGCAAAGAAGAAACCGAACAAGGGAGTAAGGGTAGACAACCAACTCTTAGCAGTTCATGTCATGATTTTGCCCCAAGTATTGTAATTCCCAAGATGACAAAAACACTTCCATTCAAATTTAAATATGGGAGAAATTAATAACTACGTTAGATTTTGAGAGGTATTTTTGCTCATTATCATGTACACATTGCTGCAAATTTTCCTTATTATGACTTGAATCTATAGCCCTCATTCTTTCTGCAACATAAAATTGACAACACATTTGTTCATGTTTCTGAAACAAATTGCTTTGAAGAAACACTTAAACTCACTAAAGCTACTTAGGAATTCTCCAAAACCAAATATAAATAACTTGAGAATTGCACCATTTTGGTTTTCTTTTTTGTTAATTTATGACAGAGGAGAGTGGAAAAGAAGAGGAAGATTAAGGAAAGAGCTGCAAAAAAATGAAAACAAAAATAGAGGAAAAGAGTACATTTTTTAATGCACAAGGAAATACAGACAAGCAAGACAACTTTGAAAGTTATATGATGAAGTGATATCTTTTAAAGGTATAGCAAACTATGTACAATAGAGATTTATGATTTCATGTATAATCCTTTCTCCTTTCTACTTTGCATCCTGCAATGTTCATTTAATTTGGGTTTTGTTAATTCTAGGATTTTTTTAATTAGAAATTTTAAAAGAGGAATTATCTACACCACTACTTCCTTCTGTCCATGTAGATAATTCAGAGTTGATTGTTTTGTGCCAAATGCAAATCTATAGTAGAGTTTTGCGAGTAACGTGATCAGATTTAGGTTTGCAAAATACGTTAGCATTCATATAATCCAAATGTCTTCATTTTATTTATGAGGAAGCTGAGACCTAAAGAACTGTTATATATGCAAATAATACATGTAATAATTGCATATATTATTTGTAATATATGTCATAATTGTAATAATTGTAATAAATATATGTAATAATTGCATAATGCATAAATAATATGCAGTCAGAATTTTAACTCAGATTTCTGATTCCAAACCCAAGCTTTTTCCTACTACAAATAAATGCACTCATTTTCTTTTTATGAATTAATTAATTTGTTTGTTACATTAAAATTCCCACATTTCTCTCTTCCTTCCTCCCACCACTGTCCACACTAGAGAAGGCATAATTTGACAAAAAAGATATAAATATATATAAAACTATGTTTTGCTTGTTTCTATTTTTAAGTTATTTCTCTAGAGGTAGACATTTACAAGTCATTCTTCAAACAAATTTTTCTGTTGCTGCATTTGATATTTTCTTTGTTGTGCTCATTTTACTTCTCATAATTTCATATAGGTCTTTCCATGTTTTTTTTTAATTAACCTGCTTGTCGTTCTTAAAGCTCAGTAGTATTCCATCACAATCATATGCCACCTCTTTACCATCACAAAGATTGCTGCTATAAATATTTTTAGAACATATAGGTTCTTTTCTGATCACCTTAGGAAATTAAACCTAATAGTGGTGTTACTGGGTCAAAAAGTAAATACAGTTTTATAACATAATTCCAGATTGCTCTCCAAAATGGTTGGATCAGTTCACAGCTCTGACAACGGTATATTAGTGACCTCATTTTTCCTACATCCCTGCCAACATTTGTTATTTTGCCCTTTTATAATTTTAGCATCTCATTTTCAAGAAAAACACTGAATCATTTTGAACTGTAAAGTTGGACTTGTTTTTCTCCAATGTTTTAAACATATTTTTCTAAAAGCTTATATTCCTTAAATTGTAAGATTATTAGTTATGGATTATAAGTTGTTGGATAGTGGGGAGATATTTCTACTATAATTCTCCAAAGTAATGAAAGAAAGAAAGAAAGAAAGAAAGAAAGAAAGAAAGAA
>NW_025388880.1:0-3185 GCF_016433145.1 Gracilinanus agilis | reverse complement strand
GAAAGAACATGAAATATGTAACTATGGGAAAATATTCAAAATAAAAATTTTAAAAATAAAAAATAAAATAATAAAAATGTATTTCATAGTAGTAAATGACCATAGCAATCTAGTGTTTGATAAACCCAAACATCTGAGTTTTGATAGTAAAAGCTCATCATTTAACCAAAATTTCTAGGAAAACTGAAAAACAGTGTGGCAGAAACTAGGCATGGACCAACATCTCATACTGTATGCCAAAATAAGGTCAAAATATAAAAGGATAAATGATTTAGACATAAAGGTTATATAAGTAAATTAGGAGAGCATAGAAAAATTTATAGATCTATAAATAAGGAAAGAGTTATGGCCAAACAAAAGGTAGAGAGAATCATGAGGGGGAGATGGATAATTTTTATTCCATTAAATTAAAAAGAATTTACACAAGCAAAACTATTGCAGTCAAAATTAGAAGGAAAGCAAGAAACTGAGAGGGGGGATTTACAGAAAACTGAGCCAAATTTATCTTTTTTAATGAGTCATTCTCCAGTTGATAAATGGTCAAAGGATATGAACAAGTAATTTTCAGAAGAAATCAAAACTATCATTAGTCACATGAGAAAAATGCTCTAAATCACTATTGATTAGAGAAGTGCAAATTAAAACAACTCCAAGTACCACCTCATGCCTATCAGATTGGTTGACATGACAGAAAAGGAAGAGGACAAATGCTGGAGAGGGTGTGGAAAACCTGGGATATTAATGCAATATTGATAGATTTATGAAGTGGACCAACCATTCTGGAGAACCATTTGGAACTATACCCAAAGGGCTATAAAACTGTATATACCCATTGACCCACTACTACCACTACTAGGTCAATATCCCAAAGATCAAAGAAAAGGGGAAAGGATTTATTTCTATAAAAATATTTATAATAACTCTTTTATAGTGGCAAAAAGTTGAAAATCAAAGGGATGTCTATCAATTGGGGAATGACTGAATAAGTTATGGTCATATGTGACTGTGATGCAATACTATGTTGTCCCATTAAGAAATGATGAGGAGGATGCTTTCAGAAAAATCTAAAGAGTCTTATATGGACCAAAGCAAAGTGAAGTGAGAAAAAACAAAAGATACACAAGAACAGCAATATGGTAGCAATGGTCAACCATAAAAGACTTAGCTACTCTGATCAAGACAATTATCCAAGACAGTTCTAAAGGACCCATGATGAAAAATACTATTTAGCTCCAGAAAGAGAACTAATGAACTGATGAAAAAGCATACTTTTTTAAACTTTCTTCTTCTTAGGTTTGTGTGTTCATTTTTATACCATGCTATTGTGGAAATGTTTTGCATGATTTCATATGTATGATCTATCAGGGAAAGGAGAGAAATTTAGAACTCAAAATTTTACAAAATGAATGTTAAAATGCTTACGTGTAATTGAGAAGTATTTAATGAGACAAAAATGTTTAAATATATTTTATAAGGTAAGTGTAAAAATTATGTAAAATGTTAACTAGTTTGAATTTCAGGGACATTTACTTGGAAATTTCCTCCAGATTGGTTTGGGTTTTTGCTCATTCCATATAAGTATCAAGTTTCTAAATAATCCAATTTTTTAGAAGAATGTTATGTTCTCGTTTAAGCCATGGCTGAATTTAGGAGCCTGTGTATATCTAAGCTGTGCTGCCTGGACTCTGCTATTACCATGGCCCAGGGAAGAAAGATAGAGGTATATCTGCTAGACCAGTAGGTCTCTTGCAACAAAGAGTTCTTTTTGTACTGGAAGCCACCTGTCAGTACAGCTCCTTGTAGTGTGAAGAAAGAGCAAATCTGTCACTGAAGCCCAGAGAAAAGGTCAAAAAGTCAGAATATGATGCTCTAGTTTTCCACCAGGGCTAACAATGCATTGTCTCCTAGTGTTGCGATTCTGCTGATGGCAATCCTGCTTTATCATCTCATCCTGGCAGCTGTATTCAAATAATGTCATTACTCCCTATAAGTCATTTGAGCACTGTGTTTGCAGTGACTCTGAACATGACATTAATTAGGATACTTGCTATTCTTCCACAATAAACAAGAATTTGCATTTATACAGTGTTTTATATTATCACATTTGATCCTCATGATTTCACTGCGTTAGGCGGCCAAGTGATCATTTCCATTTTGCACACTGGGAAACAGACTCAAGGAAGTAAGACGACATGGCCATCATCTCATATACAATAAAGAGCAGCGCCAGAATTTGAACCCGAAGCCTCTGCTCCATGTCCGGTGAACCTGACATTATACCATCCTGACTATTTGTTTCACTTCTGACCATTTCTTTTGACTTGGAGAAAACGGATTCAATAAAATCATTACAGCTAGACTAGCTGTTGCCCAGAGGATGCTTCATCTAAATCTCAACTGGTGTCAAAATTCTGTGCTATACTCTATAAACTCCTAAAGATTCTCAAGTACCAAAAGTGAAGCTCCACAATGATGAGAGGGATTGGGTTTTCAGTTATCTTCACTATCTCTCAGAATGACCAGCATGGTGCTTCTCAGATTAGACTTAATAAATGGTTGTTTTTAAGTGAGTTTAGGAACCTGATTCTATTAGACTGACATTTGTTTTGAAAATTTACCTTCATTTGGATCCAACTGTGTTTGGGAGAACAGAGACCTCTTTCTTATCTTTGCATCTTCTCCAGCCCGTGGCACTGACTTGGACATAGGTGCTTAATAAATGTTTGTTGACTTTGCTGTTGAACCTAGAGTTGTAAATAAATACTTAAAGACAGAGAAGACAATGCCAGGTTACCTAGTTTATTCTGTTCTTCATTTGATTTTCCACTTAGACCTTCAAGAAATCAACCTAATTCACACAGGTAGAGCCCATTCTTGCTATATTTTCACTAGTGACAAATGGCAGCACCATGTTGGGGGTCAAAGCTAATCCAACCAATCATAGGACGGTCACATCAATGTATGTGACAACTTCAGTAGAATGAAATTTTGGCTGACAACTAAAAAACTACTCTTTTGCAGGGTTAAGCATTTTATTAAACAGCCAAGATTGCTATGGCTCACACTGACAATCTCTTTTCATTTGTGGAGGCAGTCTGGTATAGTGCACAGTATTTAGAACAGGTTCAAATTCCATCCCTGACAGTTGCCCCCAGACAACTTAATGATTATAAATTAAATTTAAT
>NW_025388879.1:0-3257 GCF_016433145.1 Gracilinanus agilis | reverse complement strand
AATATCTTATGCCCTACTTTAGTCTTATCTTCTCAAGGCAGAGCATTTATATTTCTTTTAGCCAGTCCTTATATGGTTGTGATTTCCAGTCCTTTTATTATCTCTGTCACCTTCTGGGTATATTCTAGTTTGTTAACATCCTTCCTAGATTGTGACACCCAGAACTGAACACAGTCCTCCACATATATAATCTAAATAGCATAGGAGGCAGCAGGCTTGGAATCTCCTTTGATTTGGACATTGTGCCTCCATCAATTCAGTCTAAAGTTATAGCACTCTGTTCATATACAATGGTCCTCCTCTGGGCTTGCTAATCTCCCTGAATCTGGGATTTACTACCCATTTTCTGTGGGTAGGAACTCAACATATTGAGGCCCCTTTGTACTTGGGGCCCTAAGTAGCTTGTTCCCATATAAGTGGCCATGACCACTTGTGGCAGGTCCCATCCTGGCTGCCTCATCAGCCTTGTGCTCTCCAGCATCAGATCTGAGTCTCCAGACTATCTGTGGCACATCCTGAGAGAGTGGGAGGTGGGTTTATCAGTTCCTGTTATTCACTTTCTGTCTGCTGGTTTTGAAGAAAGATTCAAAAGACACATACTTCTTGGTGGGGGGTGGAGAAAGCCAGTTACTTAATGCCATTCTGAGGTAATTTGAGCTTCTCCAGGAAGCAACATATCCAAAGGAGGGTGAGCCAGTATGGTGAGGAATCTCAAAACTATATCCTAGAGAATCTGCTGAAAGAACTAGGGGTACTAACCCTGGAGAAGAGAAGACTTGGTGAAAGGTTGGGAAATATCGATCTTCAGATTTAGTGAACTGTCAGGTGGAAGTAGTGTTGTACTTATTTTGCTTGAGGCAAAATAAGAGCTTATATGTAGAAGCACAAGGAAGGAGATTTCAGCTCGAAATAAGGGAATGTTTCCTAAAAGTTACAGTTGTCCTAAATGGAACACACCATATCTGAAAGTGATGAATTCTCTAACAATGGGCATTTCTTTTTCCTTCTACATCCCTCCACCTTTACTTTTCCTCTCATCCTTCTGATTGCAACATTTGTTCTCCTGAATCCAGTTTCTATCCTCTCTAATCCATGCTCCACCACCTAGCTGTCACTTATATTCCTTTAGCACAGGTCTGACCATGTCACCTATCTGTCAAGAATCTCCAGCAGCTTATAATTGCCTCTCAGACAAAAATACAAAGTCCTCTGTTTGGCACTGAAAGCCCTGGCCCATCTGACTCTACCCCATCTTTCTAGGCTTTAGAATCTAAGCTACTTGAGGGCAGGGACCATTTAATTCTTTGCACATAGGTCTATCCCCAGAACCTAGCACTGTGTCTCCCACACAGAAGATGCTTAATAAATTCTTTTTGATTGTTAATTGTTTTTTATGCATTAGTCTCCTTCTATGGCCATCCCTGCATATAACATCCAATCTCTAACATCTTTACCTTTATTCAGGCTGTCTTTCATGCCTGGAATGTGCTGCCTCCTCACTTCTGCCTTGCAGAGAGGTGCAAGCTTTCTTCAAATTTCAGCTCAAGAAATTTCAGTTCCTTTCCAGCAGGAGGTTTATGCTAATCTCTCTGGTTAGGCCTTTCCACATTCCTGGATATGGCTTTTATTTATTATTGCTTATATTTATTTAGGTAATTACCCCCCCCCCCTTAAACTTCTTGAGAGTAGAGACTGATTTAATTTTCTTTTGATATCTCCAGCACTTAGCCCAGTGTTAGGAAACATAGGAGTAATCCAATAATTCCTTGTTAAATGAATGAATGAATGAGTGAGTGATGAGCAAATCCTAATCTCTTTCCACCTCAGTTTTTTTTATCTTTAAAATGAGAATAATAAAGTAATAATAAAGTAGTGCCTACTTCCCTGGGAAATTGCAAGGTCTACCTTATACAATTCATACATAAATATATTTATGTATATATACATACATATATAAAATATGAAGATCAAATGAGATATTATATATGTATAATCTTTAAAGGATTATATGAAAGTCAGTTATTATTATTGCTATTTATAGTAATCATAACAAATCTCTTCTGGAATGAAATGACTCAAGAAATTATGGATGGCCCTCAAGAGACCAGAGGGAGCCATGGAAACTAGAGTCAAGAAAGGTCAATTGGAATATCAGGAAAATGAAAGGAATAGAAGCATTAGGAACAGAACATCTAGATCTGAAAAACTGCTGTTGATGGTGTGGTACACAGGAGATCCAGAGAAGGTATCTGTAAAACTTTGCTTATCAAAAACAAATAAAAAGGAGCAACTAGCGGGGCAGCTGAGTGGCTCAGTGGATTGAGAGCCAGGCCTAGAGATGAGAGGTCCTAGGTTCAAATCTGAGCTCAGACACTTCTAGCTGTGTGACCCTGGGCAAGTGACTTGACCCCCATTATCTAGCCCTTACAGCTCTTCTGCCTTGGAATCAATAGATAGTATTGATTCTAAGACAGAAGGTAAGGGTTTAAAAAAAAAGGAGTAGCTAGATAGATAGAGTTCCTGGAGATGGGAGATCCTGGGTTCAAATCAGGACTTAGACACACCTTCTAGCTTTCTGACTGTACAAATCACTTAACCCAATTTGTTTAGCCCTTATTGGTCTTCTGCCTTGGAACCAATACTCAGTATCAATTCTAAGACAGAAGGTAAGAGGTTTTTTTTTTTTTTAAGACCAATAAGAAATTTATATGCCCCTTCTGGTTTAGTATGGCTGGAAGAGAATTAGACTAGGAACCAGGAGACTTGGGTTCTAATCTTGGCTTTGTCACTAATTAGCTGTGTGACATTGAGCAAATCATATAAACTCTCTGAGATTTACTTTTCATTATCTTGCTTTGCTTACCCCACATCCCTGCCATGATATAGGGAGTAAGATATATTAGATGAAGTATTAGATTTGGTCATGGGTTCAAATCCCAGCATTGCTACTTTCTGTGTTAGCCTTGGAGAGTTTACTTAATTTCTCTGAGCTTCAGTTTACTCATCTTTAAGATAAAAGGTTTGTATTATATGATCTCTGAAGTCTCTTGCCACTTTAAGGTAACTCTAAGGTTTTTTTAAAAATAATTTAAATTTTTATTAAACTTACTTTCTGTCTTAGTAACCTTCTTTCTAAGAAAGAAAGGCAAGGGCTAGGCAAATGGGGGTTGAGTGACTTGCCCAGGATCACATAGCTAGGAAGTATCTGAGATCAGACTGTAACTCTAGAATTTGATGAGATAATATATATAATATAT
>NW_025388878.1:0-14179 GCF_016433145.1 Gracilinanus agilis | reverse complement strand
TGTATAAGAGACAGCTCTCTCTCTCTCTCTCTCTCTCTCTCTCTCTCTCTCTCTCTCTCTCCCCTTATCCAAATTATAGCAAAACAGAAGGTATAAAAAGCAGAATACATACCAGACAATCTAGAGTGAAGGAGTTCTTCCATTGGGAACAAGATGCTCAAATAGAACAGATTGTATTAGATCACACCCAAAGTGAAATTCCTTTAAATCTCCAGAGTAGAAAGCTGGTAATAGGGACATGATGGAAACTACCTACTCCTCTCATGTCTTCCTGGAGTTTTTCCTCCTGGAATCTGAAGTGGAGTTGGCATCTTCTACCTTCTCTAAGTTAGAAACCAGAAACACCTGAAGCAACTCAGTGATTGAAGAAGACATGATATTTGATGAGTTCTGAAAGTTAATTGATTAAGAAAATGATCTTGGAAGAAAGGAGGGAAATAATAACAAATAGAACTTTTACTGAAGAAGAAATAAAAGTGACCAAGAAGATGTCTATTAATGAGATCACAAGCATTTTTGATGTCCCAAGCACTACACTAAGTGCTAGAAAAGAAGGCCAAAAACAAACAAAAAATATGATTCCTGCTCTTCAAGAAACTCACAGTCTAATAAGGGAAGCAACATGCAAATAACTATACACAAAACAAATATATGAAGAGATTAATTGGAGATTATCAAAAAGGGAAAGAATCTAGCATTAAGCGAGTATGGGTAAGACTTCTTGTAGAAGGTAGGATAGCTTAGATTTGAAGGAAGTCAGAATATCCAGCAACTGGAGATAAGATGGATAGAGACCATTCCTGATATGAGATAACCAGTGAGTTGGAGTCAGGAGACAGAGCTAAATCAAAAAGTAGGTAAAGGTGGGAAAATGGGAGGGGTCCAAATTATGAAAAGCTTTGAACACCCAATACAGGATTTAATATTTGATGCTAGAGGTAAGAAGGAGCCACTGGAGTTTACTGAAAGAGGGATGGCATGGTCAGACTTGATGTTGATGTGATCAGACCTCTGCTCTAGAAAGATAAATTTGATAGGTATTTGGAGGATAGATTGGAAAAGAGGAAAAATGAGGGCCTATACCAGCATGGTAGCTGTGACAGAGGATAGAAAGGAGAATATATGAAAGATGAAAAGTAGAATCAGTAGGATTTGGCAGCAGATTTATAAGTTAACAAAAAGACCACCTTTTCATTTCTACAAATATTTATGAGAATGATCTCATGAGTCTAGCTTGGATTTAGTTACAGATGCAAACTGGGTATGTTTGGGGAGAGGAAAACTAAAGACAAGGCTTATAAGGAAATTTATCCTCAAAGATGATGGGGATGGAAACATGAATAAAAGAAAATAAGGGAAAATAGAGTCAAGGTATAAGTCCAAGGCAGAGTCTTTTTAGTCTATTTGGGATTGTAGTAAGATTGGCAGTCAAGTTATGAAGAGAGTTAAGAAACCACAAGAGATACCACTGTACCAGAGGAGAAAGACAGTTATTTGATCAAGAACTGTTTGGAACTATCTATTTTTATAAGCCTTCTTTGCTCAGAGATAGGCATGAATGCTTTGAGAACATCATTGATGGAAACAAGAGAAAGGGTCAGGATGAGTGGTACACACATGTAATCCTAGCTCCAGGAAGAAGTTGAGGCTAACCAAATTTGAGAATTTTGAGTTGCTATAGGTCATGCAGATTGAGTGTTCACACTAAGCTCAGCATTAATATGGTAAGTTCCTGGAGGGGCATGAAGGAATGAAGGCAGGAAGGCAAGAAGGAAGGAAAAAAAGGAGGGAGGGAAGCAGGAAAAGAGGGAGGGAGAGAGGGAAAGAAAGAGAAGGAAGGGGAGAGAGAGAGAAAGAGGGAAAGAAGGAAGGGAAGGAGGGAGGAAATCAATGAAGGGAGAAAAAAGAAGGAAGAAAGAGAAGGATGGAGGTGGGAAAGAAGAGAGGGAGAGAAGGAGGGAAGGAAGGAAGAAAGGAAGAGGGAAGGGAGAAGAAGAAATATGATTAGTAAATAGGTCATTTCCTATAAAGTAGCTTCTTTGGGAGTTAATGGGAGGCAGTCCCAGAAACTGAAGCTGAAGGGCTTCAGGAAGATAAAGAGTGTAGCTAATCCCATATGATAAAGCTAAAAATGATATGCACCATACCTATGACTTCAGCTAGTGTGAAAGAAAATAATTTTTTTAAATCTACTTTAAACCTTTTCTTCTTGCCCTTCTTTCTTTCTTTGAACACTTCCACTCTAAACCTTGGGCCTTACCAAACTTTAAGCTCATTTAAGATCTCATGATTTCTGTTTTTAAGTCTGTTTCTGTGTATATATTCTGCACATATCTATTTATATGTATGTTGCCTCTTTCATTAGAATGTAAGCATTTTGAGGAGAGAGACTATTTGAGGTTTTTCTTTGTATCCCCAGCAATTAGCACAGTGTCTAGAATTTAGTAACTGCTACATAACTGCTTTCAGGTTTATACAATGCATTCCTTCTCTCACATTTTCATCTTCCTCATTACCAGTCTGAGTTTTCTTCTTTCCTTATTTATACCTCATTCCTGATTTCCACCTGGGTGAGGATTTCTTAGCTGTTCTTTTCCTGTTCACAGAAGTAGGAAGATTTTATTGTGCACCAAGGACCAATGGGAAGAGTTTACTGTAGGCTTAAAAAAATACCCTTAACTTCTCTCTTTGAATTAATACAAGTATTGGATCCAAGACAAAAGAACAGTAAAGGCTAGCAATGGAGGGGGGGCGGGGTTAAGTGACTTGCCCATGATCACTCAGCTAAGAAGTGTCTGAGGCTAGATTTAAATCCATGATCTCCCATTCCTAGGCCTGGCTCTCTAGCCTTTGAACCATCCTAGGCTTTTGCAGGTGATCTTCTAAAGTGGACTATATCCTTATAGTCACATCATTGATTTTGGTGTAGATATTATGAGATACTGCACCGCTTGTTTGTTGACTTAAGGAAACATTTGACATGATAGAGCAGAGTGCTAAAAGGCTTTTTCTTTCAATAAGATATTTCTTATATGTACCTCAAAATTATGTATGACTATACATTATAAAACTACACTTGAAAGACAACTAAAGCAATTACTTCCTTCATCTGTTGCCAGGCAATTTAAATCAAGTGAGGTGTTAAGCAGAGAGATATATGTTCATCAGAGGTGTTTGACTATCTTGTAAAAGATGTCCTGCTTTAGATCCAAACAAAAGGATTATTAATGGTGAGATCCTTCAAATGCTCTGTGTAAAGATAATATGGCATTAATTTAATTAAGCCCCAGATAAAGCCTCCAGAGTGAAATAAAGCTTCAGCAAAATAAAGAAACAAACAAACAAACAAATAAATAAATAAATAAACAAATAGGGGCAGTTAGGTAGTATAGTCCTTAGACTCAGACCTGGAGTTGGGAGGATTTAGATTTAAATCTGGCCACAGACACTTTCTAGCTATGTGACCCTGGGCAAATCACTTAACTTCCATTGCATAGCCTTTGCAGCTCTTCTGTCTTAGAATTAATACTAAAAGAGAAAATAAGGGTTTTAAAAATAAATAATTAAACAACTGAATGAATAAATGAATACAAACTCACGTAATTATCCACAATGGAAAAATAAGGTGCAAGAAAAATCTTCATTATCCATACTATGACATATGCTAGATTTGTAGCCCCTTGAACAAGTAACTAGTCACCATGTTAATCCTAGATTCATATCATAAATGAAAAATAAGTTGAGTACAATATTGAATAGTAAAAGATGGGTCTGAATTAGATTTGAAAAATTGTTTAGTACTTTTTTTTAACTTCCACATTGGTCATATTGTAAAAGAATATTCATATACAACCAAAATCCAAAAATAAAAACACATACAAATAAAGTGAAAAATAGTATCCTTTAATCTACATTTTTACTCCATCATTTCTTTCTCTGGAAGTGAATAGCATTCTTTGTCATAAGTTCTTCTATCATTCTTAAATTGCTAAATTACTAAAATGTTTCACAGTTGATCATTGTACAATATTGCTGTTACTGTGTACAATGTTCTCCTGGTTCTGCTCACTTAACTCTGCATCAGTTCATCTTTCTAGGTTTTTCTGAGAACAGACTATTCATTATTTCTTACGAATTCCATCATAATCATGTACCAAAATTTGACCAGCAATTCCCCAAGTGACATCTTCTCACTTTCCAATGATTTGCCACTAAAAAAAGCTGCTATAAACCATTTTTATAAAAGTAGATCCTTGCCCTTTTCCCCCTTCCCCAAGTATCCAATTTGGCCCCTCCCTCTCCAACATTTAAAATTTTCCTTTACTGTCACATTAACTATTCTGATAAGTATGAGGTGGTACTTAGAGAAGTTTCGATTTGCATTTCTTTAATTAATAGTCATTTAGAACTTTTTCATATGATTATATATAGTTTTGATTTCTTCCTCTTAAAATTGCCTGTTTATATCCTTTGGTCAGTTGAAGAATTACTTGTATTTTTATACATTTGACTCAGTTCTCTAAATATTTGAGAAATAAGGCTTTTATTAGAGAAATTTATTTAAAAAAATTTCCCACTTTATTTTCCTTTTAATTTTGGTTGCATTGATTTTATTTATACAAAATCTTTTTAATACAATCAAAATTATTCCTTTTATATCTTGTAAATGTAATGTACAATGTACAATTGTAAATGTAAAATTAAATGTACCATAGTAATCATGTATTCCCCTTCTTCTTATTTTCCCCTTTTGTTCCTGCTCTTTCCTTTCATTCTGTCCCTCTTCACAAGTGTTTACTTCTAACCACTACCTACCCCATATCACCCTCTCTTCCATTAGCCACTCTCTTTCTTATTCCCCTCCTATTTCTCTAGAGATTAAGCTAGATTTCTATATCCAACCAAGTATGGATGTTATTCCCTTTCTTATCCAATTCCAATGAAAATAAGTTTTAAGTGCTGCCCATCATCACCTTCATTCTCCTCTCCCTTTTAATAGCTTTTTCTCATCTTTTGTTCCTTCCCTCTTTTCTCAATGCAATCCTCTTTTTCACCCTTTTATTTTTTATATCATATTATCATAGTCAACTTATTTCTGCATTTTCTATGTACACTCCTTCTCACAGCCCTAGTACTAATAAGATTCTTAAGAGTTACAAGTATTATCTTCCCATATAACAATGTAAACAGTTTGACCTCATTGAATCTCTTAAGTTTTCTCTTTTCCTGTTTGCCCCTTAATTATGCTTATCTATCTATCCATCTACCCATATATTTACTCACCCACACCTATCTGTCTCCATCTATCCCACCCATCTATTTATTTATCATCTTTTATTAATTAGAAATAATAAACTGAGGGGAGACACTAGCATCAAGGGGTAGAAGAAAATGGATCAGAGATGATTATGTGAAAGGCTACCCTCAGGATTTGGCATACCCATTGTACAACAAGTTTTCATCACTACTACTTTCACCAGGAGGCATCTGAGTTCTATCCTTTCCCATACCAAGGAATCTTTGTAATGCAGGCAGTGACAGTGGCTAAGGATATTCTGGTAATTGTCTAAAAACTGGCTCATGACACACTTTTAAATTTAATTTGTGTTGTTAATGCCTTCTCCATCATTTTTATAAGCATAAAAATTTTATCAAAAAATAGTCTTAATGTAATGGACTTCTCAACTAGCAGCAATGAAGTAATTCAGGACAATTCTGAGAGATGTATGAGCAAGAATGCTATCCACATCCAGAGAAAGAACTGTGGGAGTAGAAACACAGAAGAAAAACAACTGCTTGATCACATGGGTAGATGGGGATATGATTGGGAATGTAAACTCTAAACGATCACTTTAATGTAAATATTAATAATATGGATATAGGTCTTGATCAATGACACATATAAAACCCAGTGCAACTGCTCGTTGGCTACAGGAGAGTGATGGGAAGAGGAGAGGGAAAGAACATGAATCATGTAATCATGGGAAAATATTCTAAATCAATTAATTAAATAAAAATTTTCAAATAAAAATGTCTTGACTTTTGTAACATTTGGTTGTACATTTCTAATGTCTAACAGTTTGCTACAGCATATCACTTGGCCATGTTATTATAGGAAGAGTCATTGCTTCCAATTAGTTTTCCATCTCCAATGTCAGACATGGAGCCTGAGGAATGACTATGTGCTCTTCTCAACCCCTATCAATCCCCAAAGTGGAAGTTTCCAACATGGAGGATTATAGATATGGATAGTTACAAAAAAAGAAAAGGGAGGGAGAGGTGCCAAGAAAGCCTGTCTCAATGAAGCCTTTTAGATCAACAGATCTCCTAAATAGAGCATTTTTTTCAAAGTACCACAAGTGAGAAATGATATATTTAGAAAGAGAAATGATATATTTCTTTGCATATAATTATCTCTAATAATTTTGTAAGGGTGAAAAGGGGTTTTGGTTAGGTGAATATTAAAAGGTTGGTTGCCAGGGAATTGAAGAATAATCAATCCCCAATTAAAGAATAATCTCAAGTCAAAATGACTTTTATGGAAGTTTATTTACAAATGAGTAGAGGAAGAGAAAATAAGAAAATCAGAAAGAGGATAAGATAGGATAAAGTAACCTAACACACTAGGCAATTTGCTTTGGTCCCCTAGTTTAACCCAGGTAGATCTAATTAGTTCTCAGTCAAGGGACACTCAGCCTTGAGCCCAAAGCAAAAGCTTCAGTCACAGAGTTTCTTTTGAAATGGAAGTTCCTTTAGAGAAGCTCAGGAAGATTTAGTCTTTACACTCACCACGTGTAGTTCTAAGGAAAAGATTTAAAATTTTGCCTTTCCATTAGTTTTGGCATTCTAAAAAGTTGTCTTCTTTTTCATTTTGGTTTAGAGGATTACATTCTTTTTCTACTTATTTATTTTCTCGGATGCTTTTCTAGATTGTTTATTCATTTCCCCTTGTTTATTTATTAATCTTTCTTCTGGATTATCCACTTATAGGCTAGGTTTATAGCCAATCTTCATTAATAGTACAGCTTCCCTACTTCCATTTCTCTTGAATTCTAAACCACTTTATATGAATCTCAATCGCTATTTGTTTCCTTATCCAATGACACCTAGTTTTTTTCTGCCAATACCACTATTTGGCTTCGATGACTTTTTTGGTTGAGGAAGAGTTTGTGGTCCTAATTGCTTTCTGATATGGAGAAACTACATGGAGAAATGATTGCTGCTTGGTTCATACTAACCCACCTTCTTTTAATATAGAAGTATTTCAGACCCATTCAGCTTTGATTTACTGGGTCTTTTCTTCATCTAGAGTTGCCTTTCTCCTTTGTAAGAGAGTGAATTGAATGCTCTCTTCTCACTGAATAGTCAGAGGTGGGAACCATGTCACAATCCATGTCATTGTTGAAAGAGGACATGATCATCATGGTCACAAATCAAAAGTCAGGCCATTCAAGTTTAGTTAGAATTGATATGAGGGTAGCAGGGAATAATTAAATGGAATGTTCATTTATTCAGGTCCTATCATTATTTCAGAAGACTTTATATAACATAGAGATGTTTCATCTTTTTTTCTCATTATTGTGATTTAATTACTTTATTCAGTACCTTAATATCTTAAGGTGGTAAGGGTAGAAACTATGAGAAGCCCTCAAACATCTTGTCAGAGGCTCCAAATATCCCCGACATATTAAAAATAAGAGAAAGGCCTCTACCATAAATCTTAGGAAAGATTTATTGGAAAAATAGAGATAGCAAACACAAAGAACAAGAAAGAAGGGAAATCAGTAATCTTGGCCAAGGCTTTTAATTTTCTTAGTGCTTAAACTTCATATCTATAAAATGCTGGGACTAGATCTTTATGACCTCAAAGTCCTTTACTGCTCTCATTCTATGATCTTCTGATCCATTTATGGGTAAACTGATGAAATCACATATCTTCCAAAATATAAAATTAATATATTTGATGTCTTATCAACCTTTATAGATCCTTATTAATATTCCTAAAGCCTAGGTATGACTATGCCACTCTCTAATCAAGATGATTCAGTGGCTTCCCATTGCTGATGGAAAAAGCAAAAAAAGAAAACTCTTCTAAAATTTTATTTGTCTTTCCAACCTGATGACTCCTTAGTTCTGCTTACATATTCTATATTATAGCCAAACTGACATAGTTATTTTTCTCCAAATATAACATTCCTTCTCCTGCCATCATGCCTTTGCTCTGACTGCTCCTCATGCCTAATGTGCCATCTCAGCTCACTTCTTCCCTCTGAGACTCTGAGTCCCTTCAAGACTCAGCTCAAGAGCTATCTCCTTCAAGAGGCCTTTGCTGATTTCCTCAGCTTTTACTATTCCCTGACCTCTGGATTCCAGGCAACAAGTCAACAGTCATTTATTAAGTTCAAAAACATGAGGTGAATAGAAGGTATCCCAGTAAAATCTGGAGTCAGGAATGGAATTCAGAAGAGAGTGGAGTATTTGTATATATCCTATATTTTTCTTCTCTATTAGAATATACATTCTTTATGGGCAGATATTATTTTGCTTTTGTATTTGTGGCCCGAGTGCCTAGTACAGTGGAATTTAGTAGCTTTTCATTTTTTAATTTTTAGCTTAGTAACTTTTTTATCATTTATTCATATTCATTTCTTAGAAAAGTTAACATGGTTACATGATTCATGCTCCTACTTTTCCCTTCACCCCCTGCCATCCCCCAACCCATGGCCGATGCACATTTCCACTGGTTTTAACATATGTCAATGATCAAGATCTATTTCCAAAAGCTTAGTAACTTTTTGACGAATGTTCATTTGTTCTTTGTTTCCAAGTGAACCTGCCATTAAAAATGTATTAAGGAGATGGCCATCCTTCTCTGATATCTCTAAAACAGTTGTAGAGTACATAAACCTGATGATGATGATGATGACAGCTAACATTTATTTAGTGCTTTACTGTTTGCTAAGTGCTTTGCAAATATTCTCTCATTTTATCCTCACAATTTGAGAAGTAGATATTATCTCTAATTTACAGTTGAAGAAACCAAGGAAGACAGAGGTTAAATGATTTGTTTGGGATCACAGAGCTAATAAGTATTTGAGGCCAGATTTAGTCAGATTTTCTTGATTCTAGGTCTAGCACTCTATACATTGTGCTACTTAGCTGGTAGTCATTGATCCAGGTGCTAGATTAGACTTTTTCCTTCCTCAGGAGAGGGTTAGAACTCATCAGTGTAAGAAATTTCCAATGTGGAAATCTTCCCCCATCAATGAAGATCAAAATGTTATAATTTAATGTCAGAAGAAGTTGTCTTGGAGCACTAAGAGGTTAAGAGACTTGCTCATTGTCACAGAACTTCAATGCATAAGAACAAGGCCTTGAACCCAAGGCAGATATGGATAAAAGGAAGAAAAGAGAGTCAGTATCAGGAGAAAAGGAAAAAATATCAAAGATTCTTAAATCTAAACGACCAAATTTGGATCTTATTCTTTTTCCTCAAACAGACCTTGTCCATGGCAAAGAAGGATCACACATACTAAAAATATTAGTTCTAGGGCAGCTAGATGGCATAGTGGATAGTACCAGGCCTAGAGAAAGAAAGACCTGGGTTCAAACCCAGACTCAGACACTTCCTAGCTGTGTGGCCCTGTGTAAATCATTTAACCCCAATTCTACTAACTCTTGCCTTCTTCCTTAGAGTATAAGTAGGATAGAAGGAAAATGTTAAAAAAAACCTAAATCCTAGTTCCTATGAAAATATTAAACTACATAATAATTAAATGTTGAATCATTTCAAAAATCAAGAAATATCTACAGAATGTCTACACTGTGCAAATCACTGCACCAAATACATATGTAGATATAAAAAAAATTAGAAGACATGGACCCTGATCTCAAGTAACTTAGCATTTTAAAATTACTTTATTAGTTTGGCTTACAGTCAAGCAAAATACAATTCAATTCAATAAACATTTTCTAAGCCCTGGGGAAGCTAAGGCAAACTATCACATGACCTTTTTATTTTCAAGGATGAGCATTTGAAAACAGTCTTAGTCTTACATGATACTTAGAAGCCTATTGAATCATACAATGATTGAGTTAAGAGAGACCTTATTGATCATCTAGGCTAGCCCCTCAACTTTAGAGATGAAGAAAATGAGAGTTTCTGTGCTTTCTCCAAAATTACATAGAGCAAGGTCTAGAACCCAATGACTGTAACCACTGAGATTTATTATATCTTACTGCATACCCAATTAATTTACATTGTACATTTCAGTGACTTTATAGTGAATGTTGCTTGAGTGACATAGTAGCTTTAGCATAAATTGGAACATCTTGTTCTTCAAGATTCAAATTTTTTTTCCTGTATCAATATGGTCTTATTTACCAACAAATAAAAAAGCAAAAAAAAATTGAAAATACACTTGAATTTCCCCACATATTCAATTAGTTTTCTAGGCTTTTATTCTGGTTCATTGGACATTAGTAATCTCTTCTTTAAAGATACTTATAAAAATCTAAAACTCTGTTATTGCTGACATTAATGAAATTGGAGCATAATGGTAGTATATTTCATTAGTAAATGTGGTACCAGATCTTTCTAACCATATATACACATATGTACATACATACGCATGTGGATGTGTTTATAATAACTTGGCTATTCTAGTGAGCTGCCAATTCACTTTAGGACAGAAAGGAGTGTTAGATTCTCATTACAACATACGAATAGCAAAAATAGAAGGAAGTTAGTAGTTAGGTCAAAGATTTCACCAGAGCTTTAGATAGATGCTATTTTGACCCAGTATAATGGACTGACTAGCATAGTTTTTTCCATGCCAGTAGGAGGAGTTAAAAATCTATGTTTTGTGTAAACACAGTGTAGCTAGTATCCTTGGGCAGGCCAGCTAGTTCCTGGAGCTGTCCACTTCAGCACCTCTCAATAGCTTCTACAATGAGAAAAACATTATATGCAATCCCAAAACCCTGCCACCCTACCTCCTCTCCTAAAAAATGGAACTCAAAATCTTCCAAATAAATAGTATAATAACATCTGATATTGATTTTCACTTTAATTTCACCTTAAATTATAAGGAGTGTCTCACTCACCCACATTAAGTGTCTCAGTCCACACAAACTTGTAGCAATAAAAATGCTCTGAGTCATATGCAGAGGTTCATTAATGAGATTTCTAAGCCTTTTTAGCTCCAAAGTAAACAAAACCCAACACTGACCTTGATTTTGAAATAGTTGAATACATTTGATGTTATTTCCACTGGAAAAAAATGTAAAGCCCGCCACGAAAGGATTGCCCACTTACTGAAATGACAGAGGAAGCATCTTCTTGAAAGCTAAAGTTCCTTTTCTCTTAAGAAAAAAATTAAGGGCTACAAAGGAAGAATTCCTGTTGGTGAATTTGCTCAAAACATTATGCTTCCACAGAACTTCCCATTAACTTCCATTTATTTCTTCTCTCATTATTGATAATTTGCTTTTAAATTGAGAATACCTCTTTTACAACCCATCTCATCTCTGTGCACGACTAGACAATTACATTTAAATTCTGTGTTTTTTCCATTGTAAACAGTTTCTGTGGAAATGATTATGATGTTAGTAACCCAGATTTATGGCTTCATTGTGCTATCACTGAAGGATAAGACACTATTTTAAAGAAAAGAAGTTGTTTACATACAGATATATTATTATTGTAAGGAGTCTGAAGGAAGCATATGGTGTAAAAAAAAAGACCCATATTGTGAAAACATCTCCTGGGTTTGGTGACATAGATATCTTTCTATATTTTGCAACCTTTTCTCCTCAAATGTTAGCAAAATGATCTTATCAAACATCTCTAATCTTGAGTAGGGTTGTCTTTGATTTTTTTTTCAAATGGAAGAAAACCCCTGTCAATTAGTCTTGAATAAACATTCTCTATATACTTGCCACTCTTTTAGTTAAATGTTATAAAGGAATTCAAAGGAAGTTTGACTGGTTCTGGAGAGAAGCCACTCATATGAACAACTAGAATACATGTCATATCATAGTCATAGACCAATAGAGTTTAAAGTCATGTGCTTAAGATTACAAATCTATTTGGTGGTAGTCAGTCACAAGTATGTTCCAGTCTTTGCACTAAGTGTTGGCAGGAATCTGAATCTGTCTTTGGAACCAGTGGGTACCCATTCTAAAAAATATACTGGCTTAGAACTTGCCAGTATTCTGGCCATGATTGCTGTCAGTTAAGAAGCCCTATTTGCTAGGCAATTTGAATACAATTAAATGTAGGAAAAAGATAGTTCCAGCCTTCAAGAAGCTTATGTTCTAATGGGGTGGGGGGGGTGGCAGTGGGACAAGACATAAAAGGAGGCTGAATAGGAAAGGGAGTGGGAGTAAGAATATGGCCCTTGGTTGCTGGACTGGGTTGTTTGGGGACATGATAGAAGAAGTATGGAGAACAACCTAGAAAGGAATAAGAAAAAGCTGGCGTAGTCATTCTTCTAAAATGGAGTTTTGGGGGAGGAGTCATGCAATCAAAAGGCAGAGTGCATCCAGCATGTGAGTTGCATGACTGGAATGAGGCTTCAGGATGAAGAGCTAGGCCTGGTAGAAGAAGTCTGGAGTACTGCCTAGTGAAAAATGAGAAATGGTTATACCCTGTCTTTGCCCAAGCTAGGCATGAACAGCTTCTAAGACAAGCACATAACATTTGCAAAGGAGTAGGAAGGCAGTTTGTTCTTTCCCTTTGCCCATTTGTTCTTCCATACTTCTTCCATCTTTGTAGACTACAACCTGATTCAGAAAGTGAATCTGAAGTGCTTTCTTAAACCTTAAAGCAAGCCTATGAAGATATTATTGTTAGAGACAGGGATAATTCCTTGATCTGTGAATGTGTTAGTATAGAGATCTCCAGGGTAAGGAATTTTGGCATCATATTTAAGTGTTAGACTAGCAATTGGGAAGATCTGAATTCAAAATATCTGTGATTCTAGGCAAATCATTTAGCCTCTCTGAGCTTTAGTTTACCTATCAGTAAAATGGGGGTAATAATAGTATCTCACAATTTTTATTAGAATCAAATGAGATAATATGTAAACAGTGCAATATAAATGCTAGCTTTGTTGTTGTTGTTGTTACTAAAAGCAAATGATTACTTTCTCTGCGATTTATAATCTTTGAGAGGGTCCTAGAGCACTGTGATGTGAAATGACTTGCTTAGGGTAATACAGTTTTGTGAAAGAGACAAGACTTCAGCAATGCTGAATCTTAGTTGCCATGATTATTTACTAAAGGTGGACCCTAGAATCCATTCATTAATTTCATGAATTGTGCTAACCAACCAGGAGTCTCTGAAATTTTGGGGGGGTCTTGTGCTATCTTTTCTCCCAAGAACCCACAATGTCTTGTTTCTATTCACCATATATCCCTAAAATTTTAGATTTAGGTCAGTGAGAATAAGAGGGTTAAAAAAAAAGGAGAACTTAAAAGATTTCCAGAGAATCAACAAATGACGTTTTCCTTTCAATCCTGATAGAGAGGAAAGATGGAGGCTTTAGAGGCAGCGAAGCACTGAAGACACATATCTAATAGTGTTTGTGGTCCTTCTCATTCCATACACTTGGATGCTACTGATTCAGGTGGAAACAACCAAACTACAGTCCCAGCTACCCTTGCTTCAGTCAAAGTTTCCCCAAGAACTGTTTTCGTGAGGTTTGCTAGGCTCAGAGCTCCTTAAAGCAATTCACTAGGAAACTTTCTCTGAGTGTGTTTCCCTAGAAAGAAAACAAGATTCTCATTTCACTGTCTCCTTTCCCATTCCCCTTCCCCCCTTTGGGTACTGATAAATTCCGTCCCTTATTTTTATTTTTGTCTGGGTTAAATGCCCGGAGAGGAGGTTCTTTGGAAAGGGTGGAGGAAAGGTATAGGAGTGGGCAGGTGGATCACTCCCTCGGCCCTAGCCTGATGGGGAGGTAAAGAAGGACTGCAACCAAGAGTGTGGAGAAACCTTGCATCTCCAGCAGCCGCCACTGTCCCCAAATCTGGGGCTGCACGCGTGACCGCGGCGGCGGTGTGTGTGTATGGGGGGGGGGGCGCTCCCTCGCGTCGATTATTTTTGGCTCTAGCTGCCTAGGCTGCTCCCTACATCTTTCTTTTCTCTTTCTGTCGCTCTCTCTTTCTTTTAATC
>NW_025388877.1:0-3527 GCF_016433145.1 Gracilinanus agilis | reverse complement strand
GAGGAGGAGGAAGAGGAGGAGAAGGAGGAGGAGGACGAGGAGGATGAGGAGGATGAGGAGGACGAGGAGGATGAGGAAGATCCCTAGTTCTCAGCACGGATCCCAGGGGCACAGGATAGATGCTTAATCATGCAAGGAGGAAGTGACCCTTCACACATATGTTAAGGCCCTGCGCTTGGGTTCCGGACCTGCTTCCTCCCGGCTTCTCTGGGCTGCAGGTCCTGCTCTGAACAGCGAGGGGGCTGCGCTCAACCAGCCCAAGCGTCCGCCCGGCTTTGGCTCCTCCAAGCCCATCCGTGACGTGCAGGGACGACGGGTTCCCTTTGGGTCACGCTCGCTCTGCTTTACAGCTTCGACGAGATGGCGAAATACGACCTGCCTGCCATGATCGACTTTGCCCTGAACAAGTCTGGGCAGGAGCAGCTCTACTACGTTGGCCATTCCCAAGGCACCACTATCGGTACGCTTCCGCGTTGGCAGCTCCCAGCCGAGATCCTTCTTTGATTGTGCCTGGGCTTAGTGTTTCTTTATTGTGTGTGTGTGTGCGTGTGTGTGTGTGTGTGTGTGAGTGTGCAAGTATGTGAGAGTGTGTGTGTGTGTGTGTATGTGAGTGTGAGTGTGTGAATGAGTGTATGTGTATGTGAGTGTGTGTATGTATGTGAGTGTGAGTGTGTGAGTGTGTTTGAGTATGTGAGTGAGTGAATTATGTGAGAGAGTGTGTGTGAGTGTGAGAGTGTATGTGAGAGTGTGTATGAGTTTGAATTTATGTGTGTGTGTGTGAGTGTGTATGTGTGAGAGGGTGTGTGAGAGTGTGTGAGAGTATTAATGAGTGTGAGTGTATGTGAGTGTGTGAATGTGTGTATATGAGTGTGTGTATGTGTGAGAGTGTGTGAGTGTGTGTGAGCAAGTGAATTATGTGAGTGTGTGTATGTGTGTGAGTGTGAGTGTGTGAGAGTGTGTGTGTGAGTGTGTGAGTGAGTGAATTATGTGAGAGTGTGTGTGTGTGTGTGAGTGTGTGTGTGTATGTGTGTGTGTGTGTGAGTGTTTATGTGTGTGAGTGTGTGTGTATGAGTGTGAGTGAGTGAATTATGTGAGAGAGTGTGTGTGAGTGTGTGTGTATGAGTGTGTGTGTGAGTGTGTGTGTGAGTGTGAGCGGATGTTAGAGGTCGAGACAAGGAACGTTAGGAATTGGGTGCCCAGATAGGTGAGCCTCTTGCCTCGTGGGAGGTGGGAGAAGGGCTTCGTCGGCGGGGACTGCGGAGGCCCACGAGGTCGCTTCTCCGATCTCTGCTTTTCTCTTTGAGGAGAATAAGACGAATTTTTAAACAATTAGCCGGCATTTACAGGTGCTGTTTCTGTCCCCGTTCTATAGAGGAGGAGACGGAGTCACGGGGAGATCAACTTGCCCAGTGCCCGGCCCTCGGGTAACGGTAGCTAATGAAGCTCTTTGGGCCACGGATCTCTCCAGACTTCACAGTTTGCTTCCTTCGCTGTTAGGCGGAGGCAGGACGGTGGAGTCAGGAAAGGCTCGGCCCCCGGCCCGGAGCGGGGAATCATGGCGTTCTGGCCTCGCTTTTTGAGGGTCGGCCAGTGTCCTCGGGGGCTGCGGCAGGGCTCTCTGTCCTGGGAAGCCGGAGGCCCCCTGCGTGCTCGAGCGGCCTCGCTCTGGTCTGGCGGATGGCCCAGCAGCCTCAGCTCGGGCTCCAGCAGTGGAGAGGCCCGGCCGGGCCTCCTGGATCCCTTCCAGCTGATATCGAGGCAGCTTCGGGAACACGCACTTAACATGTCCTTGAGGCCAGCCTGAGCACCCTCCTGGGGTCAATCACTGACCGGGGCCAACCTTCAAAGTCCGGGCTGAGCTGGGAGCTGGGAGGCCCTGCGAGGGGCCCTGGGCTCCTCCGCCGCCTCGGGAGGGGGCCGTCCGTGTCGGGGGGCTCCCCAGGCACGGTCCCGAGCTCCTGTCTCTCTCGTCTCCCCTCCCGCGCAGCCCTGGTCGCCTTCTCGAGTTTGCCGCAGCTGGCCAAGAAGATCAAGATGTTTTTCGCCCTGGCGCCCGTGGCCACCGTCAAGTTCAGCGTGAGCCCCATGGCCAAGCTGGGGAACTTCCCGGACTTCATCTTCAAGGTAGGGTCCTGGCTGGAGCCTGGGCCCTGGGGGGCTCCCCTCTGCTCCGGCAGCACAGACTTAGGGACCCCAGAGCGGGCAGTGCGGGGTTCGGGGTTGTTTTCACATTGTGAAATGGCCTTTCCCGAGAGGCAGGATTCCTCCAGGGTCCTGAGCCCCAGACGAGAGAGAAGAAGCTAGGAAGAAGCTGTCTGTGCTCTCCTGCCTCTGGCTCTGGGAGTGATGGGCTCAGCGGTTCCTGTCCGTATTCTGTGGAGCGAAAAGGGAAGCCTCCAGCCCAGAGCCGTGGCACTATTTGGGGATCTCTTGGCCATTTCCTTCTCCAGCTCCTTTTACAGATGAGGAAACCGAGGCAAACAGGTGTAGGTGACTTTCCCAGGGTCATACATCTAGCCGGTGTCTGAGGCTGGATTTGAACTCAGGCCCTGTGCTCTCTGCACGGTGGTGCCAGTGTGGCTTTAGTGATTAGAGACCCCGCTTCGAGGGGGATGGCCCGAGCTCTGCCTCTGACACATCCTGGCTCTGGAACTCTGGGCGATTCCCTGCCGTTCTCAGGATCTCTGACCCCGTCCGTGGCTCTGGGCGTCAGGCTGGCGGGAGTCCAGGTAAGAGAGAGAAGCCGGCCAAGGGCTGACTCGGCTCTGCCCGTCCCGCTGAAGTGTGCTCGGCCTTCCTGGAAGATGTTTGCAGGGACGGCGCTTCCGTTACCCAGAATTACAAATGAACCCCGCGGGTGGGGGCCCTGCGCAGAGTCGTGGCTCTTCTCCCCACCTTTGAGAAATTAGAAACAAAACCATCCCGTGCCAGGCCGGGCAGGAAGATCTGCCTTCCCTGAACTCTCAGGTGGGCCAGCCTGGGCAGCGGAGGTCCGGGACCCCCAGAGGCCATTGCTTGGTTCCAGGCACTCCATTTGGCAGGTGAAGGCAGTGAGGGGCAGCCTGACTTCACATGCTGTTAAATGTTTGAGGCAGGATTTGAACTCGGTGCTCTTGCTTCTAAGCAAGTCAGAGCCTCTATCCACCGTCCCACCAGTTGCCCAAAGCCCCTGCGTGTGGGCTGCGTTTGTCCTGAGCCACGAGGCAGCCCGTCTCAGAGGCCTCGTCCTGTTCCTGGCCATGTGCCTGCGTGGGATTAAGACGGTCACAGGCCTCCTGGGGCTCCTGAGCCTTGTCTCTGAGGGCAGAGAAGCAGAACTGGACCTTCAGAACCACCCTGCGAGGAAGGGGCTCAGATTATCCTCATTTCCCAGGAAGCACCAAGCTAGTTGCAGTCTGGAGTGGAATTCGAACCCAGATCATTCCACCTCGAAGCCCAGCACTCTGTCCACATGGCCATGTTCCCTCTTGTGGAAACCCTAATCCTGCCCCGTGCTTGGGAATGCTGAGCCCAGGGGGTTCTGTGGG
>NW_025388876.1:0-1827 GCF_016433145.1 Gracilinanus agilis | reverse complement strand
GTTGGAAAGGATTTTGTAGTTGTGTTCGTATAATTCCTGTGTTTGTCTTGGCAGATAGATTTCTAAGTATTTTATTTTTTCTAGGGTGATTTTAAATGGAATTTCTCTTTCTAACTCTTCTTGCTGTGATGTGTTGGAAATGTATAGAAATGCTGATGATTTATGTGCATTTATTTTTTATCCTGCAATTTTGCTAAAGTTATTGGAAATCCACTAACTTTTTATTTGAATCTAGGATTTTTTAAATAGAGCATCATATCATCTGTAAAGAGTGAAAGCTTGTTCTCCTCATTGCCAATTTTAATACCTTCAATTTCTTTTTCTTCTCTAATTGCTACTGCTAGTGTTTCTAGTACAATGTCAAATAATAGAGGTGACAATGGGCATCTTTGTTACATGCCTGATCTTATTGGGAAGGCCCCTAATTTATCCCCTTTCCAGATTATCTTTGTTGTTGGTTTTAGATATATGCCATTTAATATTTTTAAGAAAGGACCTTCTATTCCTATATTTTCTAGTGTTTTCAGTAGGAATGGGTGTTGTATTTTGTCAAAAGCTTTTTCAGCATCTATTGAGATAATAATGTGTTTTTTGTTGGTTTGCTTGTTGATATGGTCAATTATGTGAATGGTTTTCCTTATGTTGAATCATCCTTGCATTCCTGGTATAAATCCCACCTGATGATAATGAATAACCCTCATGATCACTTACTGGAGTCTTTTTGCTAGTATTCTGTTTAAGATTTTTGCATCTATGTTCATTAAGGAGATTGGTCTGTAGTTTTCTTTCGGTGTTTTTGATCTACCTGGCTTTGGGATCAGTACCATATTTGTGTCATAGAAGGAATTTGGTAGAACTCCTTTACATATTATGTCAAATAGTTTGCATAGTATTAGAATTAGTTGTTCTTTGAAAATTTGATAGAATTAACTTGTGAATCCATCTGGTCCTAGGGATTTTTTCTTAGGGAGTCCTTTGATGGCTTTTTCAATTTCTTTTTCTGATATGGGATTATTTGGGTATTTTATTTCTTCTGCTGTTAATATGGGCAATTTATATTTTTGGAAATATTTATCCATCTCACCTAGATTGCTATATTTATTGCCACATAATTGAGCAAAAGAGTTTTTAAGGATTGCTTTGATTTCCTCTTCATTAGAGGTGAGGTCTCCCTTTTCATCTTTGATACTGATAATTTGGTTTTCTTCTTTTCTTTTTTAAATTAGATTGACCCATATGTTGTTAATTTTGTTTGTTTTTTCAAAGTACCAGCTTCTGGTTTTATTTATTAATTCACTAGTTCTTTTACTTTCAATTTTATTGATTCCTCTTTTTTATTTTTGTAATCTCTAATTTAGTTTTTAGCTGGGGATTTTTAATTTGTTCCCTTTCTAGTTTTTTGATTTCCATGACCAGTTCATTAATCTTTGCTTCTCTAATTTGTTATTATATGCACTCAATGATATAAATTACACCCCACCCCCCGAGTACTGCTTTAGCGACATCCCACAGAATTTGGTAGGATGTCTCATCATTGTTATTCTCTTCAATGAAATTATTAATTTTTTCAATGATTTCTTCTTTAACTATCTTATTTTGGAGTATCATGTTATTCAATTTCCAATTAGTTTTTGGTTTGCCTGTCCATGTGCCCTCACTGATTATTATTTTTATTGCATTATGATCTGAAAAGGTTATATTTATTATTTCTGCTCTTTTGCATTTGTTTGCCATGTTTCTATGCCCTAGTACATATTCAATCTTTGTGAATGTACCCTGTGCAGCTAAAAAGAAGGTGTATTCCTTTTTGTCCCTATTTATTTTTCT
>NW_025388875.1:0-6480 GCF_016433145.1 Gracilinanus agilis | reverse complement strand
CCCCCACCCCTGGCCGATGCGCCTTTCCACTGGTTTTAACATGTGGCATTGATCAAAACCTATTTCCAAATTGTTGATCATTGTATTGGTGTGGTAGTTTTGAATCAAAATCCCCAATCATGTCTGCCTGAACCCATGTGTTCAAGCAGCCTGCTTTTCTTCTGTGTTTCCACTCCTGCAGTTCTTCCTCTGAATCTGGGTAGCGTTCTTTTCTATAAATCCCTCAGAATTGTCCTGGATCACTGCATTACTGCCAGTACAGAAGTCCACCACATTCTATTTTACCTCAGTGTATTGGTCTCTGTGTACAATGTTCTTCTGGCTCTGCTCCTTAAGCTCTGCATCAATTCCTGGATAGTCTTTCCAGTTCAAATGGAATTCCTCCAGTTTATTATTCCTTTGAGCACAATAGTATTCCATCACCAGCATATACCACAATTTGTTCAGCCATTCCCCAATTGAAGGACATACCCTCCTTTTCCAGTTTTTTGCTACCACAAAAAGCTCAGCTATAAATATTTTTGTACAAGTCTGTTTATCTATAATCTCTTTGGGGTACAAACCCAACAATGGTATGGCTGGATCAAAGGGCAGGCATTCTTTTATAGCCCTTTGAGCATAGTTCCAAATTGCCATCCAGAATGGTTGTATCATTTCACAGCTCCACCAGCAATGCATTAATGCCCCAATTTTGCCACATCCCCTCCAGCATTCATTACTCTCCCCTTCTTTCATTTTATCCAATCTGCTAAGTGTGAGGTGATACCTCAGAGTTGTTTTGATTTGCATTTCTCTAATTATTAGAGATTTAGAACACTTTCTCATGTGCTTATTGATACTTTTGATTTCTTTATCTGAAAAATGCCTATTCATGTCTCTTGCCCATTTATCAATTGGGGAATGGCTTGATATTTTTATACAATTGATTTAACTCCTTGTATATTTGAGTAATTAGACCCCTGTCAGAGTTTTTTGTTATAAAGATTTTTCCCCAATTTTTTGTTTCCCTTCTGATTTTGGGTGCATTGATTTTGTTTATACAAAAGCTTTGTAGTTTAATATAATCGAAACGATTTATTTTACATTTTGTAATTTTCTCTAAATCTTGCTTGGTTTTAAAATCTTTCCTTTCCCAGAGAAGTATACTATTCTGTGTTCACTTAACTTATTTATAGTTTCCCTCTTTATATTCAAGTCATTCACCCACTCTGAATTTATCTTGGTGTAGGGTGTGAGATGTTGATCTAAACCTAATCTCTCCCATATTGTTTTCCAAGTTTCCCAGCAGTTTTTGTCAAATAGTGGATTCATGTCCCAAAAGTTGGGCTCTTTGGGTTTATCATACACTGTCTTGCTGATGTCATTTAACCCAAGTCTATTCCACTGATCCTCCCTTCTGTCTCTTAGCCAGTACCATATTGTTTTGATAACTGCTGCTTCATAGTATAGTTTAATATCTGGTACTGCTAGGCCACCTTCCTTCACATTTTTTTCATTATTTCCCTTGATATTCTTGATCTTTTGTTATTCCAAATGAACTTTGTTATAGTTTTTTCCTTATTCAGTAAAAAAGTTTTTTGGTAATTTGATAGGTATGGCGCTAAATAGTTAAATTAATTTGGGTAGAATGGTCATTTTTATTGTGTTAGCTCATCCTACCCATGAGCAATCAATGTTTTTCGAATTGTTTAGATTTAGTCATATTTGTTTTATGAATACTATAATAGTGAATAATGTTCACTACAGAGGATTATATATAACATTTCTCCACATAGGAATACAAATAATTAGATCTTATTGAAGCCCTTAAAGAGGCAAATTTAAAAAAAAAAGTTTTCTTTCTTTCCCCTCTGTTTCTTATTTGCCTTTTTATGTTTCCCTTGATTTTTGTGGTTGGATATCGAACTTTCCATTTAGTCCTGGTCTTTTCTGTGCAAATACTGTGCAAAAATCAATGTTTTTCGAATTGTTTAGATTTAGTTGTATTTGTTTTATGAATACTATAATAGCGAATAATGTTCACTACAGAGAATTATATATAACATTTCTCCACATAGGAATACAAATAATTAGATCTTATTGAAGCCCTTAAAGAGGAAAATTTAAGAAATACAAGTTTTCTTTCTTTCCCCTCTGTTTCTTATTTGCCTTTTTATGTTTCCCTTGATTTTTGTGGTTGGATATCGAACTTTCCATTTAGTCCTGGTCTTTTCTGTGCAAATACTTGGAAATCTCCTATCTTGTTGAATGCCCAAACTTTTCCCTGGAAGTATATAATTAATTTTGATGGGTAGGTGGTCTGTGGTTGTAGACCCAGTTCTCTTGCCTTTCTGAATATCATATTCCAAGCTTTGTGATCTTTTAGTGTAGAGGCTGCCAGATCTTGTATGATCCTGATTGGTGTTCCTCGATATTTGAATTGTCTCTTTCTGGCTTCTTTTAAGATTTTTTCTTTTACTTGGAAGCTCTTGAATTTGGCTATTATATTCGTGGATGGTTGTCTTTTCAGGGTCTAGTGTAGAGGGTGATCTATGGGTCCTTTCAATATCTATATTGCCCTCTTGTTGTAGAACTTCAGGGAAATTTTGCTGAATAATTTCTTTAAGTATGGAGTCCAAATTTCTAATAATTTCTGCTTTTTCAGGAAGACCAATGATTCTCAAATTGTCTCTTCTAACCCTATTTTCTTGATCTGTCAATTTCTCATTGAGATATTTCAAGTTTCCTTCTATTTCATCAGTCTTTTGACTTTGTTTTATTTGTTCTTGCTGTCTTGAGAGATCATTAGGTTTTAATTGCTCAATTCTAGCCTTTAGGGACTGGTTTTCTGTTATAATCTTTTGGTTTTCGGCTATAATCTTTTGGTTTTCCTTTTCAATCTGGTCATTTCTGGTCTTCAGTTGACTTGCCTCACTTTCCAATTATGAAATTCTGCCTTTTAAACTGTTATTTTCTTGCCAGATCGCTTCCATCTTTCTCATCATCTCAAATTTAAACTCTTCATTAGCTTGTGACCAGTTTTCATTTATTTCGAGAAAGTTTGGATGTGATTACTTGTTTGTTCTCTTCTGCTGTTTGCTCTGTTATCTGGATTTTCTCTGTGTAAAAGTTGTGGAGTGTTACAGATTTCTTCTTGATGATCTTTCTCTTTTGTGGTTCTTGTCTCTGGCTTGCCATTGTTAGCCCTATGCCCTCTCAGGTTTATCCTCGCGCACAGGGTCTGTTTGGGCTCTCTAGGCTCCTGAAGTTTCAGATCTAGTTGTTCTCAGGGTCAAGCCTCCTGGTGGCCCCCTTGTTTGTTCCTCTGTCCGAGGCTCTTTTAACAGTTTCAGGGCACTGTTTCCAGTTGTGCACCCCTCTGCACTGGGTCCTCACTCAAGGTCCATTCCTGAGCTCAAGATCCGTGGACGCAAGAACCTGTGCTTGTGCCTGCACTCAGGGTCTGTGTTCAAAGTCCTCACATTCTTTAGCCTCTTGGGGTCTTAAGTCTTGCTGCTCTCAGGAACAGGCCCTGGTGACCCCAGGTAGCTGCCAAGGACTTAATGGGTGCCCCAAGCTTGCTCTAGCTCTTGTGAGCTGGCTTTGGCACTGTAGGTAGTGTGGGGTAGGGGAGGGGTTGCTCAGCTTGCATTTTAGTGAGAGCTGTTTCACCCCCTGATAGCATGGAAATGCCCCAATTCCACGTACCTCCAATGCTGCACCCTCTTGTGGAGTCCCTTCATTCCTTTGGATTTGTTTTTATGTCTTCTCGAGGAGTCCTATATGTTTCGGTTAGGAGTGGTTAAGCAGCTGTTTTTTACTCTGCCGCCATCTTAACCAGGAAGTCAGAAGGGAGAGTGTAGACCTGTTTTCGTGATCTTTCCTCTTCTAATTGAGATATTTCATGTTTCCTTCTATTTTGTCAGTCTTTTGACTCTGCTTTATTAGTTCTTGCTGTCTTGTGAGTTCATTGGCTTCTACTTGCCCAATTCTAGCCTTTAAAGACTGGTTTTAGGCTATAATCTTTTGGGGTTTTTTTCAGTCTGGTCTGTCTGGCTCTTCATGGCTTCCAGCCGGTCATTTCTGGTCTTCAATTGGCTTATCATTTAATTTGATTTCTGAACCTCAATTTCAAATTGCAAAATTCTGCCTTTTAAACTGTCATTTTCTTTTTGAACTATTTCCCACTTTTCTTGCCGGATCTCTTCCATCTTTCTCATGATCTCAGATTTGAACTCTTTAAGAACTTGTGACCAATTTTCATTTTTTTGGGAAGGTTTGGATGTCTTTACTTATTTGTCCTCCTCTGCTTTCTGGATTTTTTCTGTGCAAAAGTTATCAAGTGTTAGAGCTTTTTCCTTGTTCTTTTTGGTGGTTATTTCTTGGGCCTTTCTTGTCATCATTATGCTGGTTTTTCTTTCTCAGCCAGAAGTCTGGGTGAAGCAAGCAGACTCTCTGTGTATAGAGCTAAGGAGCAGTTTTTGCCTGAGGCTACTTTGCTAGTCTCTTGGCTTCCATTGTCTGCTAGGCCTCTGCTGTCCACTGCCCCTCTCAGCTTCACTCCTGTACCCAAGGTCTGAGCTCCCCAGCCTACTGGGGTCTCCATTCTAGCTGTTCTCAGGGTCAAGCCCCCAGTGGTTCTAGTCAGCTGCCCAGAGCCTAGAAATTGGCCCATGTTTGCTCCTCTGCCTGAGGTTCTCCCTGAGTCTCAGCATGCTGAGCTGCTTCCACTGTCCCCTGCCTCTCTCAGCTCCACTCTCGTGACCAAGGTCTGTGCTCTCTAGCCTCCTGGGGTTTCAAGTCTTGCTGCTCTCAGGGGTAAGCTCTTGGTGGTCCCAGTTAGCTGCTAAGAAGCTAGATTTTGCACACACACACACACACACACACACACACATGCCCCCACTTGTTCTGACTCTGGTGTGCAGCCTCTGACTCTGGCACATTTGGTGGGGTGGAGGAGGGTTGATCAGCTCACCTTTTGATGGGAGCTATTTCCCCCCCTTATAGCATGGAAAAGCCCAAATCCCACGTACCTTCAATACTTCACCCTATTATGGGGTCCCTTTTTTCATCTGGATTTAGTATTTTTGTTCTTTGGAGGTATGCTGTATGGGTCAGTGGTGAGGAGAGTTAAGTGCCCTGTTATACTTTGCAGCCATCTTAACTCGGAAGTCCCTCTTTTAATTCTAATGCCTTCCTCTGTCAATTATTTCCTGTTTATCCTGTATATAAGTTGCTTTGTCTGCATTTGTCTACGTGTTGTCTTTGCCATTGGATTGTAAGCTCCTGAGGGCAGGGACTGTCTTTTGCCTCTTTCTTCTCTCTACAGTGCTTGGCACAGTGCCTGACATATAATAGGTACTTAATAAGTATTAATTGATTAGGGATTCCTCATCATTCAGCTTGCTAAGAAGAGATGGAGTCTAGCTCTGAAGAAAGGGAATTGAATTTGATTCAGTACTCTGATCATAATGCTGAACAAAGTGGATACTTGTAATAGACTGAGTGGTGACAGTGATTGTGGAAATGGGGTCTTGGGGCAAGGTGAAGTTGAACACAAAAGAAATAAGGAAAAAATTTCAATAAGCTCTAAAAGATGACCAGTACCTATATTACATTTGACTTTCCAGTAAGCATGAAAAGGAAAAGTGGGTCTTTCCATTGCTAAAGCAATCATTTCCATTTCTCCTAGCCCTTATTCTACTTTTCTAGTCACACACTGTGATGAATTCCTAACCCATAACGCCACCATTTTTTAGTTTTCAAAATGTTATCCACTCTAGAATCATAGGTGGAAGATAGACAAGTTTTAAAAGTCCTGTAGATAGCATTATATTTTTTCTTAGCTATAAGAATTCAGACCTTTCAGATAAAATATATATATAGGTATGCAAAACAAATTTTATATAAGAATATATTTCATATAATTTGTAATGTAATTTATATTCATCAGTCCAGTATAAACTGCTGACAAACTGCATGTTTCTGTGTTTTAATAGAAATATGATCACATCAATGTGAGTACATCCTCCAACAGTTTAACACAACCTATCCACTCCTTTTTATCTTGTGAGACTCTATCCCATGGCCTCTCATCATCCCTTCACAGGAGGGTTCACTAATGTATTGAAGGCCTTCATTTAAATCTCTTGGCATTATATAGGTGATAGCAGCACACACAGACTATTCGTTGTATTCCTCACTCCCACTATATGACCATCTGCCTCTTTTCCTGGTCATTCACTTCTTTTGTGTGTTTTATTCTGTCATGTTCACAATTCTTCATTATCAATATCTTCCCATCCAGACCTGCCAGTAACTCAACAAGCATTCATTAAGATATTACTATGTGCCCAGCACTGTGAGCACTGGAGAGGCAAAGAAATATATTTTTTAAATAGTACCCGCTATTAAGAAACAGACATCCTGATGAGAGATCCACATATAAATAACCAGGTCCAGAGAGAGAGAGAGAGAGAGAGAGAGAGAGAGAGAGAGAGA
>NW_025388874.1:0-3947 GCF_016433145.1 Gracilinanus agilis | reverse complement strand
TTGTAATTTTCTGAAGGCAATCTATCCTTCATGCATCTGGTTGGGGAGAACACAAAGTTAGTGAGGAGGATGCAAAAGTACCTGGCTGCTTCTGCTGTTGTGCTGAAAATATATGGAAACAAGAAAGGGACCAGATTTGCTTTCTGGAGGTCATGTGACGATTTTTGTAGATTTTTGTAAAATCTAAAACCAACTGTGAATTTTCTTCTCAAGATTGCACAGTAGGTTTGTAACTTGGACTAACAGGGGAGCAAGCTAGAAAAGTGGCAGCAAATTCAAATGAAATTTGGGGCAACTAAATCTTCCCTAAAGCTCTCTGGGGACCAGCTGTTGACTTAGGAAATCGCAAATGAACATCTCTATTGTATTGTGGGGCAGCTAAAAGTAGAAGTGGATAGAGTGTCTGACCTGGAGTCAGGAAAGACTTATTCAAATTAAAATCTGGCTTACTATTTACTGTGTGACCTTGGACAAGTCATTGAACCCTAATAGTTTCAGTTTCCCTATTGGTAAAATGAATTGGAGAAAGAAATGGCAAACTACTTCAGTATTTGTGCTAATAAAACCTCAAATAGGGTCACGAAGAGTCTAACCAGCCTGAACAAAAGCATTATTTTTTATTTTTATTTATTTTGTTAAATATCTCCCAATTACATTTTAATGTGATTCAGGGGAGTTTTGCTTGCAGATTAAGGCCAAGAGATAGTCATCTAGTCTCTGGGAAGATTTCCAGCACTATCTCCCAAGGCAGTCCATTTTATATTTGGATAGCTCTAATTGTTAGGGAAATTTTCCTTACACCCAGCCTAAATTTGCCTTTCTGTGACTTCCACCTGTCTCCACATGTTCTGCTCTCTAAAGTAGAATAAAGCAGCTTTCACACAACAGCCTTTCACAGTGACACCACTAAAAAAATAGGGTCTCCAATAGCATCATCCGCAGGGACAGGAGAGCTGTTTGCCTATTCTAATTTCTATAAATCCTGATACCTTGGTGGAGGCACCTTCTCAGATTCATTTCTGTACTCTCAGGACCATCTGGTAGCTATGCCAGCCCGGGAAACTGGTGGGGGCTCCTGTAATAATTCAGCCTTAGGCAAAATGGCCCTCTTCACTCTCTCAAAGTCCTCTTGAATTGATTAATTTGTTTACTCCTCAGAATATCCCTGTAAGGCAGATATGTGAGTGTGTGTGGTAGCAAGGGGATGGGGCATGGTGTCCAGGACCAGAGAGGTGGTGACTCTCTTGTCTTCTTCCCAGAGCAGACTACATCTGGAAGATATTGAGTTGAGTTCTGGACTCTTTTGCTCAGGGATTTTTTCAGTTCTAGGCTCCACTATTTAGGGAATTCATCCATGATAAAGTGGAGAATTTCTAGAAATGGACAAACCCCAGTGGTGATGGGCCTCAGCTTGAGCTCATGCCATGGGTGGATAAACTCATTGAACTGGGGATTTTTAGTCTCTAGAAGAAAAGACTCTGGGGGTTGAGGGGCAAGTAGCTGTCTTCAGGTATTTGAAAGGTTGTCCTTTGGACAAGGGATTAGACTTTGTCCCAAGGTAATGGGATTATAGATTTAGAGTTGGAATGGACCTCAAAAGCCTGTCTTGTCCCATCTCATTTTACAGATGAGGAAACTGATCCCAAGAAAAGTGAAATGACTTGTTCAAAGTCCCATGGGAAGGATGTGGTAAAGTCTGAGGTTCTGCTCCAAATGCAAGATTCTTTGCTCTATTCCAGATTGTCCAACTTTCCTGGTTTATCCCCACAGGGCAGAGGAGGAAAGGGTAAAAGTTACAGTCAGGCTAGTTAGATTTGAGGTGAAGAAAAACTTCCTTATAATTAGAGTTACTCCAAAGTGGCACCACTAGTTGGTACCAGGTCTAGAATTGGGAAGACTCTTTTTCATGAGTTCAAATCTGGCCTCAGACACTTAGAAGTTGTATGACTCTGTGTATGTCACTTAATCCTATTTGCTTCAGCTCTCTCTCTCTTTCTCTCTTTCTCTCTCTCCCTCTCTCTCTCTTTCTCTCTTTCTCTCTCTGGCTCTCTCTCTCTGTTTCTCTCTGTCTCTCTCTCCCTCTCTCTCATCTCTCTATGTCTTGTACAGGCTATATTAGGAGAAAAAGAAGCAATGAGATCACTACTTGAGGTGAACAAGGCAATGATAACTGATGACAGGGACAATACAGAGCCATACAATTATTATTTTGCTTCTGTTTTCTCTGACAAGGAAAATGAACTTTGAACTGAAAGGTACAGAACAAGAATGACTAAAAAGGAGATGGTGCCAAAGATAAATAGATTGTACGAGAGCACATTGATGTCTTTGATGAATTAAAGTTGCCCGACCCAAGTGAATTACATTTTCAGGTACTGAAAGAAATGATGGATGGGATTTTTGAACCACTGTCATCAGTGATATCTGAAAGATCATGGAAGAATAGAGAAGGGAAAAACATTATGCCAATTTTCAAGGAATAGGAATGGAGCCTGCCAACTTTAACCTGGTGTGCTTGACTTTTATTCCTGGAAAAATTCAAGAATATATTATTAAAGATATTTTTATTAGCTATTCACTAACCCCTTCCTTTGTTCACTCATTATCCATCACTTGCCCCCAAATCTAATTTTTTTATGTGCAAAATTATCCTAGGACCTCTTCTTTCTTCTTATATATTCTTTTGTTCATCTCACCAGCTCCAATGAATTATTTAATTTCCCTATGCAGATGACTCCCAGATCTATATAGCTAAATCTTATCTACTCTCTCTCTTCTGAGCTCCAATCTAGGATCACCAATTGCCTTTTGGACTTTTCTCATTTGATATTCTATAGTCACTCAAACTGACAGACTTCATTATCTTTCCCCCTAAACTTATCCCTCTTTTGAACTTCCCTTTTCCAGTCAAGAGTGTCTCAAATCCTTCCTATTATCTATATTCACAACATAAGTTATCTTCTACTCTTCACTCTTCCCTTGTCCTTCAAACCCAATCAACTGCAAAGTTTTGTTGAGTCTACCTTCATAGTAAATAAATAAATATTAGCAAGCATTTACATAACAATTTAGGATTCTCAAAGCACTTTACACATATCGAATTTTATCCTCATGACCCTGGGAGGTAAGCTATTATTATCCTTATTTACAGATAAGGAAAACTGAGGTTGAGAGATATTACTTGACTTACCTAGGGTCATAAAGCTAGTTAGCTTTATGCTAACTAAGTGCAAAACTGCAAAATAATAATGGCAACATTTATATTGCTTACTAAGTACCAGGCACAGTGCTAAGCACTTTATATTTATTATTTCATTTGATCCTCACAACAAACCTGGTAGAGTTAGGTCCTATTTCATCCCCATTTTATAGATGAGGAAACTGAGGCAAATAATAATTAAGTCGTTTGGCTAGGGTGACAAATCTAATAACTGTCTGATGTCAGATTTAAACTTAGTTCTTCCTGACTCCAAGTCCAGCACTCTATTCACTGTGCCACCTAAACTGCCCCAGAATCTTTCACTTCTATCTCCTTATCTCCATTTACACAGGTCACTGCCCTAATTCAGGCCATCAATCCGTCTCTCCTGGACTATTGCAATAGCCTCCTAATTGGTCTCCCTTTCTAAAATTTGGAGGTTACCCCTCCAATCCTTCTTCCACAAAACTTACCAAAGTGGCATTCCCAAAGACCAGGCCATTTCCTTGCTCAAAAAGCTCCAGAAGCTTCCTATTGCTTCTAGGATAAAATACAAAATTATGTGTTTGACATCTAAAGCCCTTCCTAATCCACTTCTTTTCCATTTTTACTATTTATGATTTCCTTCATTGACTCAGTGTTGTTCTTGCTGAACTGACCTGCTTACTATATATCTCTTGTGCATAGTACCCCATTCTCCATCCATCTACATTTGCTCTGGCTGTCCTCAGTGTCCTTAAGTTTCCTT
>NW_025388873.1:0-7759 GCF_016433145.1 Gracilinanus agilis | reverse complement strand
CATATATGTAAATATATATAATACATTATATATACATGTATATGTATATAGTCAATCCTCATTATTCATGGATTGCATATTTGCACCTTTACTTAGTTGCTAAGATTTATTTGAAATGCCAAAATTAGCACTATAAGACATTTCCAGGCCATCCTTGGATTTTATTAAGTTGATGAATTTGTGAAAAATGCAATACATGAATAATGAGGATTCTCTCTCTCTCTATATATATATATGTATATATGTATACAATCTATGCTTATTTATATATATATATATGTATGTATGTTTAAAATCTGATATTTAAATTTTTATGATAAGGTGTCCTTAAGCTTCACTACTCTCTCTTTATCTATAAAATGGGGATAATGATAGCACTTGCCTCTCAGATTTGGTGGAAGGATAAAATAAGGAGATGTTTGTAAAACACTTTGTAAGTCTTAAAGCACTGTAGAAAGAAAAAGACCTAGTTATCCCTAACTATTGTTATTTTTCTGTTCGTTTTTTTTTTAGTTCCTCACTGGCTATATATTGCAGGCTCCTGACAATCACTATTCATCTTTAACTGCCTTTTGTATCATGCTCTTAGTTCTTCCGAGGCCCTGGTGTTCCCCTTCTCATCATAAAGCAATAATAATAAAACATTGGCATGGAAAGGATAGTCCCTTATTGTCATGGGCAATTTGTAGACCATAAAATCGGTTTTAAATTTTCTGAAAACAATCCAGCTTCTTCACTTTCATCTCCTGGCCCAAGTAATTGTTTATTTATATCATCTGGACAAGATATACATATTGCTGGACAAGCTGTTAAGATTAAAATCTATTTAAGAAGAGCTAAGGAAAGGAAAAAAGTAAAAAGGAAGAAAAGAAGGAAGAATCAACAGAAGGAGAGAGTGTGTAATGAAAGAATGAAGAAAGAAAGGAAGGAAGGAAGGAAAAAAGGAAGAAGGAAAGAAGGAAGGAAGAAAAGAAAAAGAAGGAAAGAGCTTAATAATCAGAAAATGTACCACTTTATTGGGGGTCCTAGTGGAAATTGCTTCTTTCAGTAAGGATCATTCAGATTCTAAGGGATAATTCTTAAAACGAATACTAATGTTAATATCAACAAACAAGAAATTAAGTTTCTATAGTGGTTTTCTCATCTCATTCTTGTCTCCTATTTATTTTGGGAAGTAGAGGGCCTTGGATTATAAGGTCTATATATTCTTATGTAGCTCTAAGTCTCAGATACAATGATTTCAAATATAATATCAACTATGTGCCAAACATATTATGCAGAAAAGAGATCTTGTCTCAAGGTAAATTTTTAACATTAGAAAACTTAGAGTAACATGTAATATCATTAAGCATGTATCTTACCTAACTATGTAATGTCAAGATGCATTATGATACCTTATAAGTAGTTAGGAAGAATAAGTTACTGTGCATAATGATTTTTTTGGACAAGCGGTAATATTATAAAAGAAGTGAAATGGGGAGAATACAGAAGTCTTATAACCTTTCCAAAGAGTTAGTAAATTATTCCTATGTCATTTATGGAGACTATTTCCTGTTCACATTTATATTCAGATGTTTCAGTTCTGTGTCCAATTTTACTGACACCAGTCCGCCCATTTCTATGTCCCAGGAACTCTGTTTTACCATATGGTGTAAAATAAGTGAGTTGTTTCACTTATTATGATGATAAATTAATAAAGCCTCTATCAGGCTGACAGGCCTAATGGTAAACCTCAGGCCTGAAGATGTTATTAACACTATCTGACTGAATTCTTTATAAAAACAAGTTTATTTTACAAAGTTCAAACAGGGAAAAGGAAGGAGGGCTAAAGTAATGGCTCTAATACTAAATTTCTTAATCTCCTCCCTCCAAAAGCTAATAGATTCCCATGAATATTTACTTCTGTTTCTTACTGCTGTCAACTCTGTCTATCCACAAATTTCCCTAATCTAGCTTTCCTGGCTATAACCTCTCCCAAAATAATACTAGTAAAGGAATAAAGTTCCAGGTAAGTTGTTTAGGAGGTGACAGGATGCTTGAGTCACCCAGAGCCTCCAGCCAAGAGGCTGAAGGTTTCTTTGCGGTCAGACAAATATGTTTTTAGACCAGCTTCTTCTCAGGAAAATAATATTTCTCAAACAGGAACTCAGGAACATAGATGATCAACCAAGATAGAGATCTGTTGGTATTTTTCTATCACAAGACTTGATATCTGAGTTGAGGGACCTCACCAGCAGGGTCCAAAGACTTTCTCACCAGAAAGTCCATTATCTACCTCACAGGAAGTTCACTCTCCAAGTTCCAAAGGAAACAGGGACCAGAGAGCCCTCTCCAGCCCCTGATCCTTCTTTATATCTCTTCCTGGCATTCTGTAGAATGCTTCTCTTTGTGTTATGACCATAAGCCAGCCAGACAACACAAATCTATATTTATAAAATTTTTCTTTCCTACTTCTCTATTTTTCTGCAGGTGACAACTGGAAACTCCAACTTTTGCTGGAGCATAATATTGATCAGGGCTTATTTGCTATTATGAATACACTCACATCTTGCATATGTACACATATACATGGAAATTAAAAGATACATATATCTATGTATATGTGTATATACATATATTTTCAATTTTTTTAAACCCTTGTACTTCGGTGTATTGTCTCATAGGTGGAAGAGTGGTAAGGGTGGGCAATGGGGGTTAAGTGACTTGCCCAGGGTCACACAGCTGGGAAGTGGCTGAGGCCGGGTTTGAACCTAGGACCTCCTGTCTCTAGGCCTGACTCTCACTCCACTGAGCTACCCAGCTGCCCCCTATATTTTCAATTTTCATCTTTCTCAGTGATTATGTTCTACTCTAAATTCACAGGCAAACAATGAACTTGCAAATACTGAACCATTAAACCTAAGGGAAATATGGGCTTAGTTTCTTTCCAGCCTCTAGTAACAACATTTACTTTAACAAGTACCAATCAAAAAATTATTTCTTTTTTCTAAATATATCATGTTGTTGGTTCATTGACATCAAACTCATTGCCAATTGCATTATACTTCATGCTAGAATGAAACTTATCCAACATGTGCATTCTCTCCACAAGGCCCATTACAACCTTTTTATACTTAGAACACTAGAGAACCCTGCACATTCTTGGGGGGAAATTTAAATAGCAAAATCACCAATAAAATGGGAAAATTATGGTACTAAATAGAACATGAAAAAGAAAATTGCTAATAAGTTGAGAGTTGAAACTAGAAGTCAAAATGTTGCCTTTTTTAATAGCTGGGAATTTTTGCATTGGAAAACAAAATTTTTACCTCTCTGAGAGGCACGTTATCATCCTCATTTTACAAATAAAGAAAGAGGAAGAGGATTAAGAATTTGGTCAGGGACAGGATTTTCTGTCACGAGATACAGAATATTGTCCACTCTATGACCTAATTAATGTGATTAAAAAATAGGAAAGAAGCAAGAAAGCATTTATTAAGTGTCTACAATGTTCCAGGAACTTGCTATGCTATTTTAATATATTATCTCACTTGATCATCACTATCCTGGAAACAGGTACTATTATTATCCTTATTTACAAGTTAAGGAAATGGAATCTGGGAGGCTAATTGATTTGTTTGGGTCACATAGTGAGTAAGTCTCTGAAATTGGATTTGAACTCAGGTTTCTTAATTCCAGGTCTACTATTCTTTCCACTGTACCAGTTAGCTGCCTAATTAGAACAACAACCTCCCCGGCCCCATTCCTCCCACACACACAAAAAAGAACACCACCATAGCAACAACAGATCTAGTGATTGTACTGGTCTCTCCTTTAAAATGTATTGCCTCTCCATGTCATTTTAATGTGGGAACAAAGAGCTAATATATTTGCAGTTTTATTAACATTTCCTAATGTGATCATGGCAGCTAGAATATGCACCGTGTTAAGCAACTCTGAGGCAAATATAACTTATGACATGTTGTAAGCCCTGTGACTTTCCATGAATATTTCATCTCTGTATCCTATTTCTATGGCACAATTAATTAGAACCACTATACTGCAGTTCAAAGTTTTAATCATTTAATTTACTTTCAATAACTCATTATACATCATAAGTAAAAATAGATCAAGTTAAAAGATTCTATTGAAATGGAAATACCAAACCCAAATGTGTAGTAGATAAGAAAAACAAAAGAACTAACTGGTGTGTTTTCCTCTATTGGATCTTTCACTAAGGAAAGCTCCTCTCCAACACTCCACACAGGTAGTGTGGCAAGGCCCCTTGCAGAGTAAAAATTCAATAAATGCTTATTCAGTTGAATTGATAATTTTTTAAATGCAGGAAAAATGATAAAGATTTAAGATAAATAAATATGCAATACCTTGATAATACCAATTCAAGAATCTCTACAAAAGATGGGGCATGTAGGATTGCCAGAAAATTTGGGAGAGATTTTTGAGAACACAGGTGAGCACCTGCTAAGCTCAATATACTAAAATTTATGTTCATTGCAGATACTGTATGTGTGTGTGTGTGTGTGTGTGTGTGTGTGTGAAAGAAAGACAGAGAGAGAGAATGAAATGAAATTTTAGCCGAGTTATGATATGTGGAAAGAAGGTCACACAGATTTGCAAAAATACCTAAATGTCATCTTATAAAAAAATCTTATTTGCCCAATCTATTTTCCTTTTGTAAATAAGAGGCTTCCATTCTCCAAATGGCAAATGGTTAAAGTATACAATCAAGCAGTTTTTAAATTAAGAAACCAAAACTATCAAAAATCATGTGAAGAAATGTTTTAAATTATTCTTTTTTTCAGGTATTTTATAACATGTAATAACAATTTTCGATATATGTTTTCTGAAATTACAAGATAAAAATTATCTCCCTCCTTCCCTTACCTCCACCATCTCAGAGATGGTAAGCAATTTGATCTGGGTTACACCTGTATTATTGTGCAAAACAGCTTTCCATATTGATCATTATTGTAAGAAAATACTTGTATGAAACCAAACCCCCCAAGTAAAACTGTAAATAAACTAATGTGAAAAATAATATGCTTTGATCTACATCAAACTCCAAATGTTATTTCTCTAGAGGTGGATAGCATTCTTTGCCATAATGTCTTCAGAATTGACCTGGATCATTGCATCACTGAAAATAGCTATCTTTCAGAGTTGATCATCATATAATATTGCTGTTCCTGGGTACAGTGTTCTTTCACTCCTGCCTATTCCACTCTACATCAATTCATGTAGATCTTTCCAGCTTTTTTCTGAGATCATTATGCTTATCATTTCTTATAGCACAATCGTATTCCATCATCAGCATATATCACAATTTCTTCAGCTATTTCCCAATTGATGGACATCCCCTCAATTTTAATTCTTTCTTCCACAAAAGGAGCTACTATAAATAATTTTTATAAGTAGGTCCTTTCTCCCCCCTTTTTTGATCTCTTTGTGGTACAGACCTAGTAATGTTATTATAGGATGAAAGAGTGAGCATAGGTTTATAGCACTTTGGACATAGTTCCAAAATCTCTTAGAGAATGGTTAAATCGGTTCACAATTCCATCAACAATGCCTACATCACTCTTAATTAGAGAAATGCAAATGAAAATAAAAATCTGAGGTCCCACCTTATACATATTAGAATGGCCAATATGACAGTAAAATAAAGTGATAAATTGGTGGGGATGTGGCAAAATTGGGGCAGTAATGCATTGCTGGTGGAAATCTGAATTGATCTCACCATTCTGGAAGGTAATTTATAACTATACCAAAAAGGTTATAAAACTGCATACACTTTGTTTCTGTGATGCAACTACTGAGTCTGTATGCCAAAGAGCTCATAAAAAAGAGGGAAAAACCTACTTGTAAAAAATTATTTATAGTAGCTTTTTTGTGTGTGGTGGCAAAGAATTAGAAATTGAGGGAAGTCCATCAATTGGGAAATGGCTGAACAAATTGTGGCATATGTTGGTGTTGGTAAATTAGTTCAAATCCAGCTTCAGAAACTTACTAGCTGTATCATCCTATGTAAGTCAGTTAACACTGTTTGCCTTTAAAATTCTTTTTTGGAGGAGGAAATAATAAACTACTCTGGTATCTTTGCCAAGAAAACTCCAAATGGGATTATAAAGTCACATGACTAAAAGCAACTGAACAAAAACATGTTAAATTTTCAATACACTTTAATAGGCTAAGTGATAATAATTTGAATCTGAGGATGTAGATGATCACATTCAGGACAAATATAACATGTTCAATTAGACAAAATTGGGGTCAGTATTTCTTAATATTATAAATGGAAAAGGGATCAGATTAGATTTGAAGATGAAAATGGGGGGTTGAAATGTACCAAGTAGAGCTTTTTTATGTGTCTGACTATGAGTTGGTGCCATCTTAAGATTTAGTGTGGGCATAGATGACCCCTGGGGTTAACTTCCATTTTAAATCCTACATTTCAGATTCCATGATGTGTTCAGTGAATGAGAGCAGGGTCAACGAGGGTAAGATGTTCATGAATTTGGAACTAGACTATTTTATGTTTTGAAGTTTCTTGATGTAATTTTTTCTCCCAGTCCTTAATTATTAACAACAAATGAGATTGTTTCAGAGAATATTGTAAAACATTTTTATAAATGGATACAAAATTTAATAAGCAGAATAAGGAGAAAAAATTGTATTTTAAAATCAACTTTGTAAAACAAATTTAAAGACAAGAATTCTGGTGAAGACTATGATCAATCATGATTTCAACAGACTCATGATAAAGATTTTTTATCAATTTCATGAAAGAGAGATGATGGCCTTAATCTTGAAGTATAAGACATCATTTGGGATATGGTCAACATGAGAATTTGTTTTGCTTAACTATTTTTGTCACAAGTTTTTCTTTGTTGGCCAGAGGAGACAAGAGGAAGAGAAAATAAATTTTTGTTAACTTAAAAATTACTAAAATTTTTAAAAAATCATTGTTTTTTTTAATCCCCCAAAGCCATGGATCTCTATTTTGGGTGGCATGCTATAGTGGATAGTGTTCTGGAATTAAAAGGAATAGGATCAAAGTTATAAATTATAGATTTGTAGTTGGATGGGAATTTTGAATGCAATCTTATCATTTTAAAGAAAAGGAAGCTGAGACAAAGGGAAATTGAATAATTTGCTTAAGTACCACATTTAGTTAAGTGTTTGAAGCAGATTTTGAACTCAGGTCTTCCTGAAATCAAGACCAGAGCTTTACCACTATGCCAACTATCTGCCTCAAGAAGATCCAGTTTGGTATCCTGATTCAGAGACTTACTAGCTATTTGATCTTTTAAACGTTTTTTAACCTTACTGTTTAGTTTTCTTCATTTTTCTTCATCTGTAAAATGAGGGAATGAGCTTTCACAAAGGACCTTTAAGGTTTTTTTCAGATCTAAATCTATGATCCTGTAACTCTTTGACCCTATTAAATAATATTAAGAAATAAGATATCTATGCCAAATCTTGGAGACTATTTGAAGAGATTGACTGAAAATATCTATAGAATAGCAACAGAGAAAAGGTCTATGTTCCAAAGGTGTCCATGGAGTCTTTCAACTTTAATTTTAATTACCTCCTAAACTTTTTTTCTCATTTATTTTTTGGTTTGATTTATTTACTTCTAAGAGGGAAAGCTTGAGTTCCCACAATATTAATGTTCTACTATGTTTACTATATATTTCCTCCTGTAACTCATGGAATTTCTCCTTTAAAATATTTTGGAACATATATATATATATATATA
>NW_025388872.1:0-2798 GCF_016433145.1 Gracilinanus agilis | reverse complement strand
AGGAAGGAAGGAAGGAAGGAAGGAAGGAAGGAAGGAAGGACACTCCCCTCCAAGCTCCTGCCTGTGCCTCAGGCGGGAGCCACCATTCCGGTCTGAAACCAAGCAAGAGAATGTCAGTGAGCTGCTCTGCAGATCGGCAAGTGTTGTTCTGTCATTCTTTGCATCTTTCTCATTGAAGTTCACAGCGGAGAAGTCTGGGCACTAGTCACTCTCCTGAATGTTCTGCAAATTATTTCACGGGCAGACAAAACAATTCACTTCTGTAATTAAATGGGGGTGGAGGGAAGGGACGGGCATTGATGAAACACTTCTTATACGTGCCAGGAACTGTGTTAAATGTTGGACAAATAGCTCATCTGGTTCTCCCAACGGCCTGTGAAGGAGGCACTATTATTGTTAGGATAATAATATAATAAACTAATATTGAATTAGGAAATCATTTTCCCCTTAGGGCCCCCCCCAGGAAAGGCTGAAACAGTAGGAGTCTAAAGGGAGGTTGGACCCACTTTCTCCCTCAAGACTATGAAAATGGGTTGGGATCTCTTGTCTTTGTTAAGGCAAAAGGATTAAGGGCAGTCCTGGCCAGCCATGAGGAACCTTAAGAGTGGGCTAATCAGCCATGTCGAGCTAAATGAAGGTTCAGGGGGCCCTCCCAGTGGCAGAACTGCTGGTGCCGTCTGGGTCCCAGAAAAGACACATCCCTCTCATGATGGCCTGACAAGAGAGGAGTTCAGGACTCTGCAGCTACCTCTTCAGCAGCTACTGACCAATCCAAGATGCTGTAGGTTGTCCAGGGCAGGAACTGAGTGGTGAGCCCATAAGTGGTATGTACAACCCTGTGCCAGAGGAATGAGGCCCTTTTTCTTCTGAATAGTGGAGAGACACAACTGATCAGATTAAGGGGTCTTCACTAGTCAATTAAAAATTAATTTAAAATGAAGAACGAAGGCCTCGTGAGAATTTCAATCATTCCATCCCCGTTTTACAACTGAGGAAGCTGAGGCAGAGGTGAAGTCACTTCCCCAGGGACACCCAGCTAGTACGAGTTTAGATGAATAGTCAAGGCCCCCATCCTATCCTCTGATCCAACTCACTGCAAATTAAAAAGTGTTGGGAAGTAAGGCCAGGGTCCTCCTGTGAAGGATTCCCATCAGCACTCTGGGAGGCTGGCTCATGCCACTTCCCTGTGACGCAATGAATAACACTAGGAAGATGGGCTCAAATCTAGGATGTGTTAGAGTTATCCGTGCCACCCTGTCATTTTAGAGAAGAGGAAAGGAACAAGCTATTAAGTGCCTACTATGTGCAGGTCATTTTATAAACATTATCCCCTTTGATCTTTACCACAGCATGGTTGGGATGGGGACTTTTGTGATGTATAATGGAGGAAACAGGACACAAAGGAAATGACTTGCCCAGGGTCACACAGCTAGTTGGAGTCTGCAATCTCATTTGAAATCAGGTCTCCTGGTTCTCTCACTGGTAGATGATCAAAGTCACGGGGCACCAATTACAGAGACAGAACGTCCTGCAAGTCTGCTGGCTGCCCTATGACATCCGTCTTCAGGCCAAGCTCCTCCAAGCACCAGGAGGGACAGGAGCACAAGAGACCCTTGGGATAGGACAAGGTTCCTCGCCACGGCCTCTCCCAAGGTCTGTTCTGGGCTCTGGGCTGTTCTGGCGCCGAGCTTGGTACCTGGCCCATAGCAGGCACTTGATCGATCCTTGGAGACAACCTGAATGCTCGTACCCTGACCCGGATTGCTTTCACATCTCTCTGCCGTGTTAGTTTGGGCCCCTCCTTTGTCCTCCTCCTTCTCAGCCTGGTTTCCCACTCTGGGGACGGCGCCCCCTCCACGGCGACAGCGCCATGCCTGCTCCTGCATGGAACGAGGCTCACAAAAGACATTCTGGGCAAGAGACAACAGGCGCCCCTGAGAGCTGCTGGAGGCCTTGGGGGAGGCCGGGGGAGCCCTTTCAGAGCTTCCTCGGTTTACTAAACATTTTTCCTAAACTAGGAAGTGAGCAAGTTCGGTTACAGAATTCTCCACTTCTGAAGTCCTCTGCAATGTGGCAAAGCCCCCGCGGCCCCTCCCTCGTTACAGCCTGGCCCCTCCCCACGAGGGTCTGGAGGTTTCCGAGCTCGCTGGGCCTGGAGCCGGCATCCCCCCATTCTGGGCTCCCCCGCCCCCAGGCAGCCCCCAGGCAGCCATGCGGGGTATCCGTGGCTTAGGCATCACGCCCCCCGCCCCCAAGGTTTCCCGGCTCTCCTGATGCCCATTAAGCGGCGTGTTTGTCCACTTTCCGTAAAGGCGATCCTGTAAATTGGACAAACACAGCCCGTCCCGGGGGCGAGAGCAGATGGGCTTCCCCGTACGTGGCCTCGGCGTTCACCTCCATTACCCAAGCGGGGCTGCCGGCCAGCCAGGGCGGAGAGGCGGGATGCCAGAGCAGGCCCAGCCCAGGCAGATGGCTCTGACCAGAGGACGGCCTTCTCATGCCGCTGCTTCTCCTCCGAGTCTGCCCAACACGCCTCCTTTTCGCTTAGCGGCCGCCCCAAGGAACCGGCTCCTTCCGGACCCAGCGGCCCGCATAGGACAAAAAGGATCTCCACGTTGCCTCAGCCGTCTGGAGAGCGCACGAGCCTTCCAGCCCCCGCCTCTGGAATGGGCGCGCCGCCCTCTACCTCCCCTGCGCCCTGGCAGCTGGCCCAAAGGAGGAAAAGCTGCTTTTGTCCTCCTGACCACGGCCTAGGAGACCTGCGAAGAAGAGGAGGAGGAGGAGGGGGAGGGGGAGGG
>NW_025388871.1:0-7235 GCF_016433145.1 Gracilinanus agilis | reverse complement strand
TCCTTCCCTTCCTCCTTCCTTCCTTCCTTCCTTCCTTCCTTCCTTCCTCCATCCCTCCCTTTCTGACTATCCATCAATTAAGCATCAAAGTGCTAGGGAGTGCCTGCTTAATGACTGCCTAGCCTTCCTTTAGGGTTATGCTCTGGCCTAGGAAAGCCAGCTGGAATATTTTTCTCAGTGTAGAATGACAGAGAGATGCATCTTCTGTACTTCCCCAAAGAGAAAGATGTTGGGGTTTGGTCTCCCATAGCACGGGGACTGAGCAAGGTCACCGTCAGCAGCAGTCAGTTTGATCAGCTTGCATTTGGCCTTCTCCTTGTCTAAGTTTATTGCAAATGCAAGAAAATAAACATCAAAATCGGGTTCTTTTTCACTGGAGAATCTCTTTTTTCGATAATGAATCACCAACTTTAATGGTGTTAAAGCACCTTTATTTGTTAAGTAGTATTTTTTATTAATTACTATAAATCAGTGGGAAGTGTAGACTGTCTTTCCCAAGCATGTATATTACACAAGTAGAAATTAAAAATAATTGGTGCTATTTTAAATTTTCCCAAGCTTTGAATTCTGTCCCCCTCACCATCGCGAGCCTAGGAACATCTTGAAAAGTTTGACTCTAGATTTAAAAAAATATTGATAGCACTGAAATTCTAGGTGGCAAAAACAGGCAGATAGATTTAAAAAAATCAGTAAACCCCAAAATGTCATAAATGACACAAACCCTGCAAGTCACTAGAGCAGCGAGGTGGAACAGAGGATAGAGGCTGGGTCTACAGTCAGGAAGACTCACCTTCCTGAGTTCAAATCTGGTTTTGGAAATTTTTTAGCTGCGTGACCCTGGACAAGTCACTGTACCCTGGTTTGCCTCAGTTTCATCATCTGTAAAATGGACTGGAGTATGAAATGGCAGAGCGCTCCAATGTCTCTGACAAGAATCCCCAAATGGAGTCATGAAGAGTCAGACATGACTTCGTCCCACCAATCTGATTGTTGAATAGAAATAGAATAAAATTCATTCACATTACAAAGCAGAACCAAAATAATGTTGAGGTCCTCCAGGCCTTACCATCTCTCCTCCTTTGTCTTCAGAGCCCTGGGTATGGTTATCCGTATTGCTGATGGGCCCTGGGATGCTGCTGTACCATAAGCCTTCTGGGCTGAACTCTCTGTTCAGTGCATCTTCCCCAGTGAGACCGGGAGCTCCTTGAGGGCACTGAATAACCCTGTTCTCTCATTCACTCTCCACATCTTGCTCTGTTTTCTAGTTTAGTTCCAGGACTTGCCCACAATAGGGTCTGGTTTCCTGGGAAGTCACAGTGGCAGCTCTAGTAGGACGTTATGGATGACTTGGGATTCATGGGGTTTTGATAGATAGGACTTTGTGTTTTCCAGGTCTTCTATGACTCCAAAGTGAACTCTCAACCCATGGTGGGCAAGGGCCTGCCCTACTCACTGTATCTGTATTCCCTTCTTCCTTACCTCCCTGTACATTTGTTGTTCAGTCATTTCAGGCCTGTCTGACTCCTCGTGACCTCCAGAGATCCTGGAGTGGTTTGCCATTTCCTACTCCAGTCCACTTTACAGATAAGTAAACTGAGGCAGACAGGGTTAAATGACTTGCCCAGGGTCATGTGGCACCCTATGCACTTCATCACTTAGCGGCCCTGTATATGCCCTGTAAGTAAAAACATGCAGGGTGGGAAGGGGCCATACAGATCAATTTGTCAATTAATTAATCATTAATTTGACAGAATAGGAAATTGGGCAGAAAACACATAGTTTTCCCCAGGCCCTATAGTTACCAAAGAGGAGAATGGTGATTTGAACTCAGGGCCTCTTATTCCAAATTCTAGGTCATTTCCTATTTTACAGGGGGTTTCCTGCATCTAGATAGGTAAAAGACTGGGGCAGCTTCATCCTCCAGCTCTCAAGCTGACCTTTCTGCTATACTAACTGCTCTTTGCCAGTAAGCTGATGCCTCGGAGCCATCAACAACAATACACGTCTCCAAAAGGAAGAGCCTCCGTGGTGGGAATTGGGGGCCTGGTGGCCAGTCCATGGAGCCCCACATTGGAGAATGGGTGCTCCTTTCAGCATTGTTCAAGCCACATTTTCTCAGATGGAAGCCTCAGTGTGGGGGTCGGGGTAGATCCAAGATGGCAGCTTAGTGGCTACTGAAAGCCTCCTACTGTACCTCTGTGGAGCATGGGGGGATCTTCCCTTTCCTGACACTGTCCCCTCCTCTCTCAGTCGAAACCTTCTTCAGTGGAGATGGTAAGGGGGGAAAAGGGCTTTTTTTGTTGAATATATTAAAAGGTTAGGCCGCCGGGGATTGAATAATTATCAATTCCCAATTAAAGAATAACCTCAAGTCAAAATGACTTTATGGAAATTTATTTACAAAATATAGGAGAGAGTGGAAGTAGAGACATGAGAAGAAGGTAGAATAAGAGATTTGTATTCAAGTCTGGGCTTTACTCTGGCAGGGCTCCAGAGGCCCAGCCAGAGCCCAAAAGTCAATTAACAAGGGTTTTAGTCACAAGGGCTTCTCCCAATCAAGGGAGCCTCCCAGAGGCTAGTACCTCCTGGGAGGTTAAAGGAGTCAGCCTTCTTCACGCACCACGTGTAGTTCTAAGAAAGAGATTTAAGAGCAGTCTCACCAAAGTCTCAGGGTCCCAGGTCCAGCGCTCCTCCACATCCAAGCAAAAATGAGAAGAGAGCCCTCAGCTCACTCGACTCTCCTTTTAAAGGGGCCTCTTGGGGCAGCTGGGTGGCTGGGTGGATGGAGAGCCAGGCCTAGAGACAGGAGGTCCTGGGTTCAAATTTGGCCTCAGACACTTCCCACCTGTGTGACCCTGGGCAAGTCACTTGACCCCCATTGCCTAAAAAATAAAAAAAAAATAAATAAAGGGGCCTCTTTTGCATCACTTCCTGTGCCTTCTCTTAGTTTACGTGTCCAATCACAACAGACGATTTTCTTAGGGCTGCCCAGGAGGCAGTCAGTCAATTCTGATTTATTACTCACTCTAGCACACGTGGGTTACAGACCACCCAAGTTGTGGGTTAAATGGAGATGTTTTCACCTTTGGTGATTAAATCTAAAGTTGGGCAGGGTAGATTTAATCTCATTATCACAAGCTACAATAGCCATGACTATATATGCAGCTCAGAATTGAGAGCTGGGTCACCCATCTTGCAGCCTCAGTTTCCTTTTGGTTCCTTAGTCGGTTGCTCTTTAAGGCTGCTTTCAGCTTTTTCTCCTGGAGCCTGGAAATGCTTCTCCTTCCCACTACTGTGTTTTGCTACCCAGCTCATCCTCCCTGTTGGAGAGAGGATTTGAGTGGGGGTGGGGTGGGGGATGGAGTCTCGTTCTCTACTTTTTCCTGGGACAAAGAGAGGCCTGGAGACCTCCAGGGCTGCTTGGGAGCTTCATCATTCAAGGAGTGGGGGGAGGTCAGTGCACTGCTAACATCCTGTCGGAGGTTTGTTCTTTTCCCAAAAACCTTCCTAAGAATAGCTTTTTTTGCTCGGCCCACTAAATTAGAATCTCCCTCGTTATTTTCCTGCAAATGATTTGATGAGTAAAAGAGCCCACGAGAATGCCTGAAGCCAGGGGGGCTGGGGCTGTTCAGTTCCAAATGTTTGCTTGGTCCCAAAGATAGAATCTCCGTTGTCTTTCATGGATCATCCGGGGGAAATGGAAGAGGGATGGTTTTTCTTTGTCAGATCAGTTCCAAGACTTGCCCACAGGCCTGGTTTTCTGGGGGAATGTATTGGCAGCTGTATTTGGCTCTTCTGGATGACTCTGGGTTCAGAGGGACTTTATATAGAGGATTTTCTGTATGAGGCTCTGGGCTATTGCACGTAGAGCTAAAATTATATTTGGTGATGGGATCATAGATCTAACGGTCACTTAGTCCTCTCCCTTCAGCTCACAGAAGGGTAAACTGAGGCCCAGAGAAGTCAGATGATAGAAGAAATAATGAGGTCCTCAAGACTCCAAGTCCAACTCTCTTTGGCCCCGAACAGCCAACCATCCACCCCTTGGGAGAGACTGTCAGATTGAGCCAAAAGGAACAGTCAGTCCCTTTTCGTTTTCCTAAGTTGTTGCCTTGGCTAGGGATGGGCCTTGGAGGTGGCCCATCCCCAGGGCAGTCACTTTCTTGGGATCTCATCTGCCAGACTAGTCCAAGACTGGTCCTCATCAAACCCATTTCCAAGGACCAAAAGGGAGGGGTGAAGAAGGGCTGCCCCAGTTTGGAATGGACCAGGCTTGGACAGAAGCAACCTCAGGAGATCAGAACAACTTGACAACTGGGTACCATCACTGCTCTTTTTGAGAATAGGTGGGCCTGGGGATGGCCTGGATTCTCGGATTCTTGGACAGATTTATAACATTTTACAGGTAAGTAAAATGGGAACATTCATTCTGGAGCATCTTCCCAGCCCAGGAGGGTGCTGTGGGTATGAGCACCCTGTAAAATTGTGACACTACAGAGGGAGGTATAACTCTGATTGCTGTTGATGGGATTCCACTGGGGTGAGTGCTCAGAACAAGGATGTTCTGCACCTCTCGGTCGCCATGAACCTGGGTTGTGCCTTCCCAGAAATCCTCCAGCAGGGAGTTCTCCAGTTTGTGCTCTCCTCTCCTCAGGCCTCTCTTTGGTCCTTCAAATCCTAGACCAAACCAAGCAATGATCTAGGAGCAGGAGGTGTCCAAGGATTCTGGGGCCCAAAGAGGGCTACTATTATCTTCCCTCTAGCCAACCCTTTGGTCTATGCCTATGAAATGGTGTGGCTTAATGGAAACCAGTGGTGGTGGTGGTGAGAGGTTGCTGTCTATCCAGCTATCTGAACTGGTGGGCTTAGCACTTCACTGGGAGGGCCAGGAAGCCTGGCTTCTGTCTGGCTGCTGAAAGTATCACCCACTTTGCTTAAAGAAGCCCCGTGGAGCCATCTCAAGAAGTAGGTTAAGCCAGGTCGAGGGTAGCCAACAGTGTCTACCGCAAGCATGTGAAGACTTCCCCTGGCAGGAATGGGCAGATGAGAACGGTTTGATCCAATGGCCATGTTTATATGGGAGTCAAAAGACATCCCAGTGAAGACATTCTGGCCCTCTTAGATGACCACCAACCAGAGCCAAGAGGATGCTAAGCTCTGAGGTAAAAAAATCTGGGTTTGAATCCTGCCTCTGGTACTTCCTCCCTCCCTCTGAGCTTCAGTTTCCTCATCTGTAAAATACAGATAATACTATCTCTAGTGCCTGCCTCCCAGACTGGGGGGAATCCATGAGGTCATGTTGATGAACTACCTAATCCTTGACAGGACTCGTTTTCATGACTTATTATCACAGTGGATAGAGAGCTAGGCCTGGAATCAGGAAGAGCTGACTTCAAATCTAGCCTCAGACATGTATTAGCTGTGTGACCTTGGCCAAGTCATTTGACCCTGATTACCTCAGTTTCCTCATCTCTAAAATGACCTCAAGAAGGAAATGGAAAATCATTCCAATCTCTTTGCCAAGAAAACCCCAACTGGAGTCACCAAGATTTGGAGAGGACTGGACAACAGTAACAATCTTTAATTTCTTCTTCTGTAGAATGAGAATAATAACACCGATATACCAAGGTTTTTTTTTTTTAATTCTTAATTTCTGTCTTAGTAATGACTGTAAGACAGAAGGGCAAAGGCTAGGCAAATGGGCTAATGTGACTTGCCCAGGGTCACCCAGCTAGGAAGCTGTGGTTAGATTTGGTTTTTGTTTGTTTGTTTGTTTGTTTGTTTGGGGGGTGTGTGTGTGTGTGTGTGTGTGTGTGTGTGTGTGTGTGTGTGTGTGNGTGTGTGTGTGTGTGTGTGTGTGTGTGTGTGTGTGTGTGTGTGTGTGTGTGTGTGTGCGCATGCTTTGTGGTTAGATTGGAACCCAGGTCCTCCCCATTCTAGGTCTGGCACTCTACCCATTGTGCTACCTAGCTGCCCCCATGAGATAACATTTGCGAACTGCTTTGCAAACCTTAAAAGTGCCCCATAAATGCTAGCTTGATTATAATGAAAATCATCATTATCATCATTCTTTTTCTGAAATACAAATGCTGAAAGTGGGGTAGCTTCTAGCAGATGTGATGAATGTTCTACAGTTCTGGATTCTAATTAACTCTGCAAAAGATAAGAGATCTTTTCTGAATGCTTTTACCCATGTCAAACATGCTTGCCTAAAATCTCCTCCCTAATCTTCTAGATCAGTGATGGTGAACTTATGGCACGGGTGCCAAAGATGGCATGCAGGGTGCTCACTGTGGGCATGTGACCCTCCCCTCACTCCAGAGTTCATTACTAGAAAGGCAGAGCTGCTCCCTTCCCTCATGGGGATTCTGTGGTTTGGGGGTCCATTCAATGTGGATTTCCTCAAGGACTTGCTTTGTACACAGACACGTCATCTACTGAACCAGGCTAATATGAAGGAGATTTGAGGGCAGTTGGGATACTCACCTGTTATTTTGCAATAACAACATATGACAACCACTGCCTATTCTGCCTGTTTGCAGGGTCAGTCTTAAGAAGTGGATGATTTCAAACCAGGGAGGAGAGTTAGGTAGAACTGATCAAATAGGAATGTCTGGGAGAGAAGTGAGTTCAAGGAAGTGAGATATTATTGAGGCTGAAATTATGGAAAAAATGAGACATATTTCACTTGAGGTGTTTGGCTGGATCCAAGCGGAGAGGTCCAGCAGGTAGGTGGAAATTTGGGTGTAGAGCTGGAGGAGATCCAGGCTGGACTCTAGCTCTGGGGACCACCTTCACAGACATGGTCACTGAAGATTAAAGACATGGATGAGAACACCATGAAATGGCCATTGTTGATCGCTTTTACCTTTGATATCTTTCTCTGGGAAGTACCCAGCTGGTGGGCAGGAACATAGGAAAGTTAACAGGAAGGAGTATTGACTCCAAAGAACAAGCCATTCAACTTTGGGGATGTACTTGACTCCAGCAGCAGCCCTGGCTGCTCCCTTCTTCTCTCCATCATGATGCCAGAGGAGAAGAATGTATCTGACAACATCCTTCAATCTCTTAATGATTTTCTCTTCCCAGGGAGCTCATGCATTACAGCAGGAAAGATAAATAAATATCCTCCCCTCACTTCTGTTGCCACAGCTGATCCAATCTAGAAAGACATGTCTATGACAGGCTCTTTACTAGTGTTAGAGAATGTTTACTATTTGAAGCTTTTTCTCCCT
>NW_025388870.1:0-4588 GCF_016433145.1 Gracilinanus agilis | reverse complement strand
TATGTATATTCTATCAAAGCAAAAAGCAAAGATTTGGACAGTAATAAATAAGACCTTTTGACTTTCAATACAAATAATTTTATTTCTACCTGAGAAATCTTCAAGATTTCCAACCTGAGTTTGGTTTTTTGGTTGTTAAGGATCATTAAGTGTGTCATTCAAGGGGAATGTTTAATAAATGTAAACAACTTAAGGGATGAATTCAAAAAGCTTCCCATGGTATTCCCTTAATTTGTTAGTAAACTAAGATCCCTTTTATAAGTGCATTTTATCTGCTATAAGCTTCTCGTCAGAACATCTAGTATATGTGATTTCTTCACTGGGGGTCTCCTACCAAAAAGAGAATACAAGCTTCCTATGATTAAGTGACTATGTCTTAGAGGATTGCCTGAGTTTGGGAAACTTTGTGACAATATTAATCAGGTAGTGAATATAAAAGCCAGAACATATACTCACTTCTTCCTAGCTGCAATTCCATATAAAATATAGTCCACCCACTACAACTGAATTTTGTGATAATTGAAATAAAATTACTATACTCCTAATCCAGGTCTGTATTTAAATAAATTGCTTGGAATTGCATGGCGACCTTTGATACTGCATGGGCTTCCATCTTAGCTATTTGGAGAGTGACTATTAGCTGCTTTTTCAGACTTTATAGATAGCATGTTGTAATTATTTACAGAGAAGTGTGAAACACATTACAGTATATTTGTGTCAAGTTTTATCTTCCTGAGCCCCAAGGTCTAACTAGAAGTCAATATGTTATAGCTTGTTTATTCCTTTTCCTTTAACAAAGAACTGTGTTAATATCTGTTGAATAAAGTGACTATTTCTATAGATAGTTGATCAGGGAAATGATTATGGTAGTTTGTTTGGTTAGAATTCTTAACTAAGGAAATATTGGTCTGTCTTTTTATTTGCATTTTTCTTATAGTCTTTTAGAGAAAACAAATATTTGGTGTGAGAAAAGTCATGTGTGAAATGAAGAATGACCCAGTTCCACTAAATAATTAAGAACTCAAAAACATTCAAATATGGCAAAAAAGATTAAGGTCTTTGCACTGGGTGTTAACCTTATTTTGGAGGTGGTGGGTGAGTTTGACTCTATTAATGTATTAGTATTTGGTGTTTGAATAATATAATTTATTTCATGTTTAATTCATTAGAAATGATAGACAGGCTCGGTAGTTTCATATTAGGAGTTAGTGATGAGAGGCCAATAATCCTTTATTAATATCTTTTGCCCATTATTGTGGTAAAACATTGGCATCCTCAGCCCATGCAGGGGTCTGTTACAGTTGATAAGAATAACTTATTCTAAGCTCCAGAAAACAAAGCCTATATTACATAAGATATGAAAGGTCTTAAGTTTTCTTTGCATTTTTAAGTTTCTCTACTTCTTCCTAATATATTGGTGGAAATGATATGGAAGCCAGAAAAAGTACCCAAGCAAATGGCACCCCTTTGAGGTTCTCAGGGATGAGCAATTCAAGAAAAAAGTCAAGACCTGGATTAGTAACAAAAATTATAACAACTCATATTTTAATAGCATTTTTAAAGGTTTATGGGAGATTCTTTTTCTATGAAAACTCTGTGAGATAGCATGAATCATTGTATCATCAACCTCACTTGAACTGCAGCTGCCTAAAGAGCAGACTCAAGGTCTTGCCATATTTGAGATGAAGCATAATAGATTCAAGGGCCAGCTCTGTATGCATAGAGGAGTTAGATAGGAAACCAAATTGAGGTGGCTTGGCAGGATGAAGATTGACCTCTGGCAGCAAAGGATTATAGGAAGAAAGGAGGACAAAGGACAGAGGCTGGGTATAATTTTCAACACTGATGAAATTTTCGCCTTGCTATCTTTGAAATAATCATTCTTTTGCTATTGGTACATTAAGCAGGAAACATGTCTGAAGAATATTTTTCACCATAGGAAGACACATCTAAATGGTATATGCCTCCCTAGAAAGTGTGAAGTACTTATGTTATAGATTGAATATCTAGCTCACAACATTACTCATTGTTTCCTTCTTGAGCCAACCCAGATATGAACTATGGTCATATCCATGTAAATGATGTCTTTCTCAAAGAACTGATGCCAACCTGGGTTATTTCCTTTTCTCTGTTTCTTGTCTCCATAAAAAAGACTCTTCAATTCTGGCCATTTTATGGTTGGAAGATTTCCCTCACTTGAATTTTGTGTTTGATCTTAGCAATTAAAATTATATTTGCAGTTATGATTATTACCTTAAAGGACCAAATCATTGCTAACACTTATTGTGTGATGAATATTGGGTGTGTGTGTGAGTTACAAAGTTTATAAAGGAGTCTAGGTATGGAGTCTGTCCTGAAGGAGTTTGTATTTTAGGTAGAGAGAAAAGAAGTACAATTCTGAAAGATTAAACAGCAATCCAGACTTGAATGACAGGCAATGAATAAAGATATTATAAAACAATATATTTTCAATTGTCAATTGCAATTATTGCATGTACAATTTTTATTGCTGTCATTTCATTTATGTCTAACTATAATTCCAGTTGAGTTTTCTTGGCAAAGATACTGGAGTGGTTTGCCCCTTCATTTTCAGCACATTGTAGAGATGGGAAACCAAGGCAAACAGGGCTAAGTGACTTGCCAAGGATCACAGAGCTAGTAAGTGTCTGAGGAATAATTTGAACTCAGACAGATGAATCTTCCTGATTTCAAATGCAGCATTTTATTGACCATCCCATGTAGAATCCCTTCTTAAGACCTTTCACTGGATTCTGAATGAATGCTAGTCACTCAGTCAAACAGTATCAAGTGTAGATATTAATCTGATTTTTATTTTAATTTTTAATTTTAATTTTAATTTTTTTATTTTTAATAAAAAATTTTTATTTTAATTGATTGTTTAAGAGTATTTCCTTTTCAATGTATCAAAATTACCCATGAACTCCAAAATATTACAGCTCTACTTTTTATTTGCTTTTTTTTGAGTTCACTTAAAATTTTTACTAAATTAATTAATTTAAAATATTTTCCCATGGTTACATGATTCATGTTCTTTTCCTCCCCACCTCCCACTCCTCCTCTTGTAGCCAATAAGCAATTTCACTGGTTTTTACATGTGTCAGAGCAAGACCTATTTCCATATTATTAATATTTGCATTAGGGTGATTGTTTACTGTCTAAATCCCCAATCATATTCCCATCTACCCATGTGATCAAGAAGTTGTTTTTCTTCTGTGTTTCTACTTCCACAGTTCTTTCTCTGGATGTGGATAGTGTTCTTTATCATAAGTGCCTTAGAGTTGTCCTGTATCATTGCACTGTATAACTCTACTTCTCACAGATTAGATTATAAACTCTGAGATTCAGGACTGCTTTTTCATTCAATTTGTATCTTTCCCACTTCCTAGCCCAGGAAGTTCATTTATATTTGTTGAATGAATGAGTGGCAAAAAGCTCAGAAGTCATTATTCTACCCATGTTAACTTTCTTCTTTTTGGCAGAAATCATAATATTCAAAAATAGGATAAAATAAAACTGAAGTTCCAAACAAACAAAATCAATTGACTCATTATCAGAATGATCTCTGAGTGAAAGATTTGAAGGATGCTTAAAAAATTAGATAAAATACAAGAAGGAGAGAAGTAAGAATGCTGGATTTGGCACAAAAAAGATCTAGCTTCTAATTCTTCCAGTTACTAGCTGTGTGATTATAGAAATGGGGAGGTAAACATGTGGAATTTTCTCTACTTTGTCAAGTGGTACAATAGTTCAGGTTCTCAACCAACATCTCTCAACCAGACTGCAATAATCTCCTATTTGGACACATTTCCTCATTTCTCTCTTCCTTAATCTCTCTTTATATAGTCATCAAAATAATTTCCTAAAGCACAATCTGAACTTGTCACTCCCTACATCAATATGCTCTAGTGGTGGTCTATTACTTTTTAGGATCAAATATTAATTCCCTTGTGCAGAGTTTAAAAAACTTTTTACAATCTGACCCCTTTTTATTATTCCAGATTTATACTTCATTCCTCTTTTTACATTTTCTCTAAAGAAGGAAGAGCACTAGCATTTATTATATCATTACTATGAGGTCAGAACTCTGCTAAGTATTGGGGATGTAAATATAATCATAAAGATAGCTTCTGCCTTTATGGTGCAAATAGTCATAATTGTGAGGTCCAGAGAAAGCAAGGGCTAGAACCTGGAAGAGAATCCAGGTAGACCTGTTTGGCCCTTTTTATAAGAACCTGTGGTTCCAAGAGGAACTCACTTACTAGAGAAGGGACTGGCCACAATTTTGAAGGGATTTTTTTCTGGTGAGCAGACTACAGGTTAAGAAGGAGGCCTTAGATACTGAGGGAAGTTCTAGCATGAGAAAGCAGAGACATGATTTTGAAGTCCAGAGAGTCAAGAACAATATCAGGAAGAAATTGTTATAGCCAAACTCACCTTTTTGATGTTCTTCACCCATGATGCTCCAGTGCTTCTTTACCATCTTCCAAGCCTGGAATCCAATTCCTTCTCATGTCATATTTATATTTTCTTACATTTGGTTTATTTTAATATGTCCACACATATTGTC
>NW_025388869.1:0-5900 GCF_016433145.1 Gracilinanus agilis | reverse complement strand
TCCCACTCCCCTGCTCCCCTTGGTTTATCCCTTCTGACTTTCTCAGTAGGGTTAGATAGAGTTTTTTATCCCAATGGATAATAAAGCTACTCTTCCCTCTCCGGGTTGATTACACTAAGAGTAAGGTTTGATTATTACCTCTTAATGCTCTCTTCCTCTCCTTCTTATAATAGTATTTGTCCCCTCTCCCTCCCATGCCCTCTTTGTGTGTAATAGAATATTCTATTTTCTTATTCACTCAAGTTTCTCTTGGTGTTCCCTGCTATTTACCCCCTCTTTCCCATCCCCCACGCCATCTTAGATTATTTAGTGTTCCATCCTCACCCTGTGAATTATTCTTCTGATTACTATAATAGTGAATATTATAATAGTGAATAGAGTTCACTACAGAGAATTATACATAACATTTATCTACATAGGAATAAAGATAATTAGATCTCACTGAGGCCCTTAAAAAGGCAAATTTAAAAATTATAAGTTTTCTTTCTTTCCCCTCTGTATCTTATTTACCTTTTCAGGTTTCTCAAACTTTCCATTTAGCCCTGGTCTTTTCTGTGCAAATACCTGGAATTCTTCAATTTTGTTGAATGCCCATACTTTCCCCTGGAAATATATAGTCAATTTTGATGGGTAGTTGATCTGTGGTTGCAGGCCCAGCTCTCTTGCCTTTCTGAATATCGTATTCCAAGCCTTACGGTCTTTTAGCGTGGAGGCTGCCAGATCCTGTGTGATCCTGATTGGTGCTCCTTGATATTTGAATTGTCTCTTTCTGGCTTCTTGTAAGATTTTTTCTTTTGCTTGAAAGCTTTTGAATTTGGCAATAATATTTCTAACCGATTTCTTCTCTGGGTCGAATGTAGTGGGTGTTCTATGAATCCTTTCAATGTCTATATTGCCCTCTTGTTGTAGGACTTCAGGGCAATTTTGCTGAATAATTTCTTTTAGTACGGAGTCCAGGTTTCTATTAATTTCTGGTTTTTCTGGAAGACCAATTATTCTCAAATTGTCTCTTCTAGACCGGTTTTCTTGGTCTGTCACTCTCTCATTGAGATATTTCATGTTTCCTTCTATTTTTTCAGTCTTTTGACTTTGTTTTATTTGTTCTTGTTGTCTTGAGAGATCATTAGCTTCCAATTGCTCGATTCTAGCCTTTAGGGATTGATTTTCGGCTATAATCTTTCGGTTTTCGGCCATAATCTTCTGGAATTCCTTTTCAATCTGGTCATTTCTGGTGTTCAATTGCAAGATTTTACCTTTTAAACAGTTATTTTCTTGCCAGATCTCTTCCATTTTCCTCAAAATCTCAGTTTTGAACTCTTCCATAGCTTGTGAGGAGTTTTCCTTATTTGAGGAGGGTCCAGATGCTTGTTTGTTCTCCTCCTCTGTTTGCTCGGTTGTCTGGATTTTCTCTTTGTAAAAGCTGTCGAGTGGTTTATCCTCGCGCTCAGTGTCTGTCCGCGGTCTATTGGTACCTGAGGTCTGAGTTCTGTTTTTTTCCAAGGTCAAGCCCCCTGGTGGACCCCCTTGCTTGATCCTCTGCAGGAGGTTCCTTTACAAGTCTCAGGGCGCTGCTTCCACAGTCGTATACCCGTCTGCACTGGTTCCCCACTCAGGTTTTCAGAGCTTTAGTTCCTGGCTGTGTCTGCCTCCACCCACGCCTCGGCCAGTGCCTGTGCGCTCTGCACTGGGCGTCCACTCTCTGCCCTCGCGCTCAGATTTCTCTGGCTTATTGGGGTCCTAAATCTTGCTGCTCTCAGGAACAGGCCCCGGAGCTGCCAATGACTCGATGGGTGCCCCAAACTTGCTCTATTTCTTTTTAGCTGGCTTCGGAGCTACAGGTGTTGTGTGTGGAGGGGGTGGGGGTGGGGTGGTTACTCAGCCCGGGTTTCGTGAGGGCTGTTTCACCCTTTTATAGCATGGAAATGCCTCGATTCCACGTACCTTCCACGCTGTGCCCTGTTGTGGGGTTCCTCCGTTCGTCTGGACTTGTTTTTATGTCCCCTTGAGGAGTTTTGTGTGTTTTGGTCAGGAGAGGTTAAGAGCTGCTTCTTACTCTGCCGCCATCTTAACCCGGAAGAGAGAGAGGCAACATTTTGATGTGAATTTGGTGGAACCAATGCTGTGGAGAGAGAGAGAGAGCAAAGTCTGAGCCTACTCTTCCCAGAGATGGAAATAGGATAGTTCAGAGTGTTATCCCAAAGTGTTAGCAAGGGAAATGTTTGTACCTTTGCCATTGTTCTATATTCAAAGTAAATACCCCTTAGCAAAAGCTAAGATAGAAGATGGACCTAGGGTATATGTTACTGTTACTGGCATGAAACAATGAGGGTGGATTAGGGCTCAAACAGCATTAGAGAAGGCACTCTCCCAAATCCCTCAGAGTACTCCCAGGAAACCCAAGGAGCAGATGTAGCAGGCCTCTTGGGAGTCTGGGACCCATTGACTATTACTGTAATTGAGTATCAAACTACCTATCAAAAACTATTTTCCTCACTTCCCACTTATGGATCACATTGGCTCTGCCTCTGTCTTTTTTTTTTTTTTCAACCCTTTGTACTTTGGTGTATTGTCTCATAGGTAGAAGATTGGTAAGGGTGGGCAATGGGGGTCAAGTGACTTGCCCAGAGTCACACAGCTGGGAAGTGGCTGAGGCCGGGTTTGAACCTAGGACCTCCTGTCTCTAGGCCTGGCTCTCACTCCACTGAGCTACCCAGCTGCCCCTCTGCCTCTGTCTTTTAAAAAAAAATTTTTTTTATTTTTTTCCAATCAGATGAAGAAACAGTTTTAAAAATTTTTATTGTCATGCAAAACCCAGTTAAGAGCACACTTATACACAACCCAAACCCCAAAATAAAACTATAAATACACTGATGGGAAAGATGATTCCAAGAGGTCCAAACAATTTTTTACATTCACTTTTTTAAAATTTCGAGATGAGGGCAGCTGGGTAGCTCAGTGAATTGAGAGCCAGGCCTAGAGACAGGAGGTCGTAGGTTCAAATCTGGCCTCAGACACTTCTTATCTCTGTGACCCTGGGCAAGTCACTTAACCTCCATTTCTCATCCTTACCACTCTTTTGCCACAGTACTGATTCTAAGATGGAAGGTAAGGATTTAAAAAAAATTTTTTTTTAATTCCAAATTCTCTTGGTCCCTCCTTTCTTTCCACCCTCCCTGAGATGGTAAGCAACCTGATATTGAATATGCATATGCAATTATGAGAAACATACTATCTCTGGGAAGAGTGCTGTAGTCTATTTTCAGTTCTGCCTCTACATTTATTAGCTGCAACTGCTGACAAATAATTTAACTTTCATTATCCTCAGTTTCTTCATTCAGAAAATGGTAATATGATACTGGCTGTCATTTCTATAGTGCTTTAAATTTTGCAAAGCTCTTTTTTGACTTGATTTGACACTGGAAGGAAGATGAAATTACCCCCATTTGACAGAAGTGAAAACTGAGGCTGAAAGAGGTGAAATGAACTGAGCAGGTTCACACAACTAGTAAGTGTCTCAGCAGGGATTTGAACTTAGATCTTTCTGATTCCAAGTCTAGCACTCTCCCCAGGATGCCTCTCAAGAATATATAATATGGGGGATCAGATAAGCGGCACAGTAAATAGAGCTCCAGGCCTGGAGAAAGAAGGACTTGGTTCAAATGTGACCTCAGACAATCTGGCCTCTGACACTTCTTATCTCTGTGACCCTGGGCAAGTCACTTAACCCTGTCAACTTTGAAAAACACAAAACCACTAATGGAGTCAGAAAGAACAAGTCTTTAATCAGAACAAGAGACAGTGCTCAAGATTTGGCTGCCACACAAAGTTAAGTGCTTAATATCACACTAAGCTAAAGCTCTGGGACTCTGGGAACAGTGCCTCAGGGGAAATGCACCCCAAGGATGTTTTTCCAAAGAGTAATAGAACTTAGAGGTCTTATATACCTTTTGGAAAAATAAAGGACCGGGTAGTAGGATTGATTAGCTTTACAATGGCCACAAAGGAATGAAGAGTCCAGGGCTGGATTAGTAGGGCGAGGCTGATGTTTTACAATGGATACAAAAAGATGCTTCTAGCCAGGAGTTGGGTGGGCCACCTGGGAAGGTCTCTGATACTATGGGAGAAATTTCTAAGACAAAAAGTGTACTTAAGATTTGATTATCCTAGGTTCAAGTCTGACCTCAGACACTTCCCAGCCTTGTGACCCTGGGCAAGTCACTTGACCCCCATTGCCTACCCTTACCACTCTTCTGACTGGGAGCCAATGCACAGTTTTGACTCCAAGATGGAAGGTAAGGGTTTAAAAAAAAATTATTGTTCAGTCAGTGACTAGATCAGTCTGGGATTTCCCTTAAGGTAAGTTTGCAAGAGACAGGGGCAAACTTGGGGTTCTAAAAAACACAGTTGACAGGGTCCATTATTGACCACACAAAAGAAAAAAGGGGTATGTGCCCAAGAAAGTTTGACCCTGTTACTAAAGGTAGGAAACAAGGGCCATAAGTATGGACAATTGGCATCTAGGGGCACCCCCATCTGCAGTGATGCATTGACAGTTAGCCAGAAGACAGGCACTCTGCCTTTGGCAAATTCTTAATAAAAATCTACCTCATTTCCCAAAGGCTTTCATGTCTTTCAAGTCTGGTGGGTCCTGATTTAGACTTCAGCATCCTCTTTCTTTAGAAGAAGTCTCCTTCGCATAGACAGGTTCTCAGAACAGTTTCATTGCTAGAAAAGAAAACATGAGAAATCTATAACCAAATTTTCTAATACGAACTGATTAATTCTTCATGTATTTGCTCACAATTACATATAGGACTATTATGTTGTCAGCCGAAGCATAATTCAGTAAATTTGAAATGTTATCAGTCCTTAAAAGGACTTGACACTGGCACTTAGAACAATATTAAAAGTAACCTCATTAGCTAGTTTTTTTAAACAATGTCTTATTTTTTTTCTGTTAAAATCCATTTATGCCAAATACAAATATATATGTTATACTTGCTCAAAAATAGTACATGCCAAAATAATTGTACAGTAAAACCAACATTAAGAAAGATATAAACTGAGACAGTAAAGCATTCCCCAGCTTTTAGCCCTCCTACACAGGCTTTCTGTTTCCAATTTCACCACCTATCCCCTCTGTAACAATGACAGAACAGGCCATCTCCTTTGCCAAGGACTTCTTGGCCAGTGGCATCACCAATGCTATTTCCAAGACCGAGGTGGCCCCCACCGAGAGAGTCAAGTTACTCTTGCAGGTGCAGCATGCAAGTAAACAAATTGCTGCAGATAAGCAGTACAAAGGCATTATGGACTAGATAGTCCGAATTCCTAAGGAACAAGGGATGCTTTCCTTCATCAGATATTTCCCCACCCAGGCTCTTAACTTTGCCTTTAAGGATAAGTATAAGCAGGTGTTTTGGGGAGGAGTGGACAAGCACACACAGTTTGGGAGGTATTTTGCTGATAATCTTGCTTCTCCTGATGTAGCTGGAGTCACTTCTTTCTGCTTTGTCTACCCTTTTGATTTTGAGAGAACCTGATTGGTAGCTGATATTGGGAAATCTGGCACTTAGAGAGAATTCAAAGGCTAGGAGACTGCCTTGTGAAAATCACCAAGTCTGATGGAATTTGGGGCTTATCTCAAGGTTTCAATGTCAGTGCAGGGTATTATTATCAATAGAGCAGCCTGCTCGGGAATCTACGATACAGCAAAAGGTATGCTTCCAGATCATAAGAACACTCGTATTGTGATCAGTTGGATGATTGCACAAATACTAACTGCTGTAGCAGGTGTGTTCTCCTATCCCTTTGATACAGTAAGGAATGATGATGCAGTCTTGGAGCAGAGGAGCTAATATCACATACACTGGGACAATTGACTGCTGGAGGAAGATTGC
>NW_025388868.1:0-5752 GCF_016433145.1 Gracilinanus agilis | reverse complement strand
ATATAGAATATATAGCTCTGCATATTGTATATAAAATTATTATGTATAATATATAGCCGTATATATTATCTATAAAATTATTATATAAATGTAACTATATGTTATATATAAAATTGTTCTATAAATATAACTATATAATCTCTAAAATTATTATATAACTATAACTATGTGTTATATATAAAATTGTTCTATAAATATAACTATATAATTTATAAAATTAGGATAGATAATAGATGTATATATTATCCACAAAATTATTCTGTTATATGTAAATGTACCACATAGAATATATAGCTCTGCATATTGTATATAAAATTATTATATATAATATATAGCTGTATGTATTATCTATAAAATTATTATATAAATATAACTATATGTTATATATAAAATTGTTCTATCAATATAACTATATAATCTATTAAATTGTTATATATTAATATGTGTATGTATTATCCACAAAATTATTCTGTTATATGTAAAATTATCATATAGAATATATAGCTCTGCATATTGTATATAACATTATTATGTATGATATAAAATTGTTCTATAAATATAACTTGATATAATCTATAAGATTATAGATAACTTTATATAGGATATGTAGTATATACTACCATTATATATAATATAATTTTATATCATTGATGATAAATAATTATGTATACAATGTAATTATGTACTCTAGAATTATATCTATGAATATATACTATATGCTTTTGCATTTATACAATGATCACACGATATATAATTTAGGACATGACAGAAGGAATATACATAGAGTGTCCCGATCAACAGCTCCTGACTTCCTGAAGTGGCCAGAATGAATCCTTTAAGTTTGCCAAACTTCGGGCCAGCCCTGGCCTTGGCGCACACGGAAGTAAAGCGCCCCCCAAGTAAAGGGAATGCGCAGGGAGACCCTTGGGGGAGTCTTTCCCCGCGGATGGGTCCGGCTGTGCCGTTGGGTCTTTTACAGTCACCTTTGACGGGAAGTGGATCCAGCGGGGAGGGAGGGGGTGCGCGGGTTTGGGGCATTTCCAAGGCAAATGAAATGGAAGGAAGCGCCATCACGTCGAGGCCGCGCGCGGTCCTTCCAATTACTCCAAACGAGGAAGGTCATTTACAATCGATACACTAAGCTGTTGCCTTGAGGCCTCTTTTCCTAGCGCGTCGGGGCAGCGGGCTGGAAGTCTCCTGTCCTTTGCTCAGCCATTTATAATTGAAATAGCATTTAGGGCTGTCCACATGGGAGCAGAGAACCACCTTCGCGTGGGGAGCTTTGAACACTTCCCAGGCTACTCCCAGCCTCCGTACATCACCTCCGCCAAAACAAGCACACCCGCAAAGGAGGCAGAAGGGGCTCCTTTAGCCTTTCGGTGCTGTTCCAAAGACTACATTCAGAGACATTAACATGATTTTGTATCAAAAATGTGTTTAGGGGCAGGGAGGGGGCTCCGTGTATAGGAATCAGGAGGTCCTGGGTTCAAATCTAGCCTCAGACACTTCCTGGGCAGTCCCCTCACCCTGAATCCCTTACTGTTCTTCTGTCTTAGAATCGTTCCTGAAACAGGCAGTAAAGGTTGAAAACGTCTTCAAGTTTTTTCACCTCCATAGTAATGCTCGGGGGGACCTCGGTGGTGAGCTCCTCCGCGTGGGGGCAGGGACTGTTTTCTGCCTTTCTTGCCCGATCTCTGGCTCTGGAGCCTGGCCACTCAGCAAAGTGCTCTTCCCTGAGCCTCACAACCACGCCTGGGGAGGACTGGCCCAGGTCTTTCTCTCTCTGTTTTATCAAGGAGAGTCAGCGAGTCTGTATCGAAGGGAGGATTCCCGCCTCAGTTTCCCGAAGGCCAGGGCCCCAGCTTCTCCATCACGCTGCCTCTACGCCAGTGCCTTGGAAAATATTGAAAATAAATACTGTTTTGAGACTCTGGAGTTCTGGAGGAAAAAAATGTTTCCCCAACAAGCTCCGAATGCTGGAACCTCAAAGTAGCACTAAATCAGTAGCAAAACTATAGGCTTAGTCTGAGAAGTCTTCCTGGAGGAGGTGAGGGGCACACGGCAAATGTCTAATGGATGTTTGTTCAATCAATTTTTTTTTAAGTCTAAATAGACACCGGAAATGATCTGATGGTGAGGAGGTGAACATTGAGGCAAAGGGAGGGACCTGTGATTTCACTGATACGGGGAACTCTCCAAAAAAACCTCCCCCCACCTCAGCAAGACCTCCTCTGCGTCTGGGACTGAGCATTTCAAAGTTGAATGACTTGGCCAGAGTCACACAGCCACTGTATGTCAGAAACCCACTCCCTGAAGCAGAACCGGGTCTTCCCCGACGCCAAGCCTAGCTTTTTCCACTAAATCACAGCAAGAAATTACTTGGGAGCAGAGCTGCTGGGCTTCGGCTGTCCGGGGATCACATGGTACTAAGCTTTGAGGCTGAAAAGCTTCATCATCTGTAGTTTCTGCAAACGGGAAAGGGAACAACAACGCCCCCCCCCAAAAAAAACATTTGTCCGTCACATGTTTCTTGAAGTCACTCTTTTAAGGGAGGAGGAAGGGAAGGGGGAAAGCAAGGCATTATTTTTAGAAAAGAAAAGTCTTCAGATGTTTTATGATCCCGTGTCCTACACATGGTGCTGCTTTAGAGGAAACACCCAGCCAGGGAACCGAGGAAATGAGGCTGGAAGATGGGGCAGAAACGGTGCTTTCTTCATTGCAACTGTTCAGTCATCATCGCATAACCCACCCTCCCCACCCCCGCCCAAGAGGGGTGGGCAGGAGACTCCTTCCAAATGCATCTAACAAAGTGACCAGCTTCAATTTATGGTTAATCCCAGTTTTGTTTTGTTTTTTTAAACCCTCACCTTCCGTCTTGGAGTCACTACTGTGTATTGGCTCCAAGGCAGAAGAGTGGTAAGGGTAGGCAATGGGGGTCAAGTGACTTGCCCAGGGTCACCTGGCTGGGAAGTGTCTGAGGTCAGATTTGAACCCAGGATCTCCCATCTCTAGGTCTGGCTCTCAATTTACTGAGCTACCCAGCTGCCCCCTTAATCCCAGTTGTTGTTGTTTTTTTTTTTTTGAACTCTTAACTTCTGTGTATTGGCTCTTGGTGGAAGAGTGGTAAGGGTGGGCAATGGGGGTCAAGTGACTTGCCCAGGGTCACACAGCTGGGAAGTGGCTGAGGCCAGATTGGAACCCAGGACCTCCTGCTTCTAGACATGGCTCTCAATCCACTGAGCCACTGACTGCTCCCACAACTGTATTTCAATATAATTGGACCAATAGGGAATTGGGCAGCTCTTGCCAAATGTTAATAAGTCAAGTAAGCATTTTTTTTTAAATTTTAAACCCTTAACTTCTGTGTATTGGCTCCTTGGCGGAAGAGTGGTAAGGGTAGGCAATGAGGGTCAAGTGACTTGCCCAGGGTCACACAGCTGGGAAGTGTCTGAGGCCAGATTTGAACCTAGGACCTCCCGTCTCTAGGCCTGGCTCTCCATCCACTGAGCTACCCAGCTGCCCCTTAATCCCAGTTTTTGACAAAACTTTGAAACCCACCTTCCAAGATTAAGCGTCCCCTGGGAGTCCTGTGCCCTTCTGGGAAGGAGGTGCCCAGTTAAGAGCCTTCCACCCCAGAGGTTCTTTATGACTGGCTGGATATCTTCTATCCTCCAGTGGAGAGAAGGATTTTTTTTTTCTAAATGCCAACTTTTGATTCTTGCACTAGAGAGAGGAGTTACCTAGTTGGGGTATCCAGGCTCAGGATTCCCAAGACCTGAAGGCATTAGGGGGAACGTTCTGCCCGGGTCAGCTCGCTTGGTATTGCAGTGAAAACCAAAGCATCATTTCTGTTTGCTTTTTTTAGAGGTGTCCAGGCTCACTGCCTGCCACTTCCTGAGTTTGTCAGGAGGTCTCCCTCCAATAATAGCCATAACTCACATTTTTGGTGGCGTTTTAAGGTTTACAAAGAGTTTCCCTGGGTGAAGTGGGGACCCCCGTATTATAGAGTGAGAAAATGACTTGCCCTTGGTCACACAACTATTAAACTAGGCTGGGGGTGCAAATTCAGGGCTCTTGACTGCTGCAAAGTCTAATGAGCTTTCCCTTCTTCTTCACCCCGGATTGTCCCCCTCCAGGCCCTCACCCAGGTCCTTCCTAATCAGCCATCGATTGGAACAACCCATTAAAAGCACATTTGTTAGAATTGTGGGGGGCAGCTGGGTAGTTCAGTGGATGGAGAGTCAGGCCTAGAGACGGGAGGTCCTAGGTTCAAGTCCGGCCTCAGACACTTCCCAGCTGTGTGACCCTGGGCAGGTCACTTGACCCCCATTGCCCACCCTTACCACTCTTCCACCTATAAGTCAATACACAGAAGTTAAGGGTTTAAAAAAAAAAAGAATTGTGGAGGGGAGGGGGGACAAGAATAAACAGACTGAATTGAGGTTTTCTCTTAGAGAATTTTAAAATGAATCGTCTTCAAGGTAGTGGCTGCCTCTTCAGAAGTCCTTGTTCTAGTTAGTTCCACATTATTAGGCGGCTTCTCATTCTGCCAATAAAAGTTTATTAAGCAAGGCGCCCGGGTCCCGGAGAGCTGAGGATCCCCGTTTGACTTGAGACTGAGCAGGGGCACCATTGGACCCTCATCTCTCCATCAGCAAAGCCAACACGTTCCGACAACATTTTTTTTTTTGTCAGAAACATCATTATATGAGGGAGAAACAGTATAGGCTGTGTGTGGCTGAACGCTAAGATGTCAGGAAAGGGGAGCGAGGCTAGGAAATGCTCTATTAAAGAGTAACTAAAACAATGCCAAAGACATCAGAAAATGAGATTTAGGTCAGGGAAGGCATCTTGGGAGCAGAGGAAAGGGAAGGGGGGCCCTCGGGGGGCTCAGAGAAAATGCAAGAAGAAGTGGGAGCACTTTTAGAGGCAGACACCTGCTGGGAGAAGCTATTCTGGGGTGCCGCCGGCTCCTGCTGGCTACTCTGGGGTCTCTCATCCCTCCAAGTCCCAGCCTCACTGGGATAAGGGAGTCCTTCAGGGAAGTCGAGAGACTTTAGACTTCTTTTCTGCCTGGGTAAGGGCAAGGGTGAAGGAGAGATGGCTGCTTTCTTCCTGTACTGCCAGGAGGGCTTAGAAGGGCCGACCTGGGTGCCTGAAGGTGGGAGAAGAAAGAGGAAGCCAGGGATGCGCAGGGCAGACTGCACTGACTTCATCATTTTTTGCCCAGGCAACACCCCCTTTCACCAACTGTCTGTTTTATTTTTGTCTCGCCGGGCTTAAGGGGAGCCTGGCCACTATGGACTGCGGTTTATGAATTGCTTCTTTTCTAATGTGGCCTCTTTGTTGTCTGTGATGTGCTCACATTCCCCAGGGATTCACTAATTGTTTATGGAGAGAAAAACGTGCAAAGGCTCTCTGGGTGAAGTCACTTTTCTGGGGTGGTCCTCGGAGGGAGAAGAAAGAGTTAATATAAGAAAATATCTTATATAAGACATAAGAAAATGTTATATATAAGATATATAAGAAAAGACATATAAGAAAATATTATATATAGGATATATAAGAAAATACTTAAGATATATAAGAAAATATTATATATAAGACATAAGAAAATGTTATATATAAGATATATAAGAACATATTATATATAAGATGCACAAGAAAATATTATATATAAGATATATATGAAAATACTTAAGATATATAAGAAAATATTATATATAAGATATATAAGAACATATATATAAGA
>NW_025388867.1:0-4190 GCF_016433145.1 Gracilinanus agilis | reverse complement strand
TAACCGATTTCTTCTCTGGGTCAAATGTAGTGGGTGTTCTATGAATCCTTTCGATGTCTATATTGCCCTCTTGTTGTAGGACTTCAGGTTTCTATTAATTTCTGGTTTTTCTGGAAGATCAATTATTCTCATGTTGTCTCTTCTAGACCGGTTTTCTTGGTCTGTCACTCTCTCATTGAGATATTTCATATTTCCTTCTATTTTTTCAGTCTTTTGACTTTGTTTTATTTGTTCTTGTTGTCTTGAGAGATCATTAGCTTCTAATTGCTCGATTCTAGCCTTTAGGGACTGGTTATCGGCTATAATCTTTTGGTTTTCCTTTTCAATCTTGTCATTTCTGGTGTTCAATTTGCTTATCAGATCATTTGATTTCTGAGCCTCACTTTCCAATTACAAGATTCTACCTTTTAAACTGTTATTTTCTTGCCAGATCTCTTCCAGTTTCCTCAAAATCTCAGTTTTGAACTCTTCCATAGCTTGTGAGGAGTTTTCCTTATTTGAGGAGGGTCCGGATGCTTGTTTGTTCTCCTCCTCTGTTTGCTCAGTTGTCTGGATTTTCTCTGTGTAAAAGCTGTCGAGTGTTAAAGACTTCTTTTTCTTGTTATTATTATTCTTTCTCTTCTGAACTTCCTGATGCTGAGTAGCCATCATTAGCCCAGCAGCTTCTCAGATTTATCCTCGCGCTCAGTGTCTGTCCGCGATCTGTTGGCTCCTGAAGTCTGAGTTCTGGTTTTTTCCAAGGTCAAGCCCCCTGGTGGGCCCTCTTGCTTGATCCTCTGCTGGAGGTTTCTTTACAAGTCTCAGGGCGCTGCTTCCACAGTCGTATACCCGGCTGCACTGGTTCCCCACTTAGGCTTTAGTTCCTGGCTGTGTCTGCCTCCACCCATGCCTCTGCTCAGCCTGCGCTCTGCGCCCAGCGTCCTGCTCCCGCGCCCGCTCAGATTTCGCGTGCGTTTTTTGACTTAATGGGGTCCTAAGTCTTGCTGCTCTCAGGAACAGGTCCTGGAGCTGCTGATGACTCGATGGGTGCCCCAAACTTGCCCTATTTCTTTTTAGCTGGGTTCGGAGCTATAGATGAGTGTGGAGGGGGTGAGGGTGGGGCGGTTGCTCAGCCCGCGATTTAGTGAGAGCCCTTTATAGCCTGGAAATGTCTCGATTCCACGTACCTTCCACGCTATGCCCTGTTGTGGGGTTCCTCCGTTTGTCTGGACTTGTTTTTATGTCCCCTTGAGGAGTTTTGTGTGTTTCGGTCAGGAGAGGTTAAGAGCTGCTTCTTACTCTGCCGCCATCTTAACCTGGAAGTCCTAAAATGAATCTTTAAAAGATAATTATTCTGAGGTGAGGAACAGGTGTATTCAAAGCATGCAGATTGGCTGCTAAATATGTTACACTTCAGTGGGAGATTTCTCATTCGGATTTGTAAAAATTTGGTAGAAAGTAAACCACTGACTATAGCATGAACCAAAATGAGTTAACAAAAATAAGAATACTCTCTTTTAAATCAGAGATATCCTATTTTGCCCTTTAATGTGCTTCTAAGACATTATTGTAAAAAAATTTTAAAAGGATTGTAAAAAAACATGTGTGATTAATTGCAAAATAAATTGTTTTGTTTTATTAGTTAGTGAGTTGTTTGGTAAATTGTGATTTTAAATTGCCAAAGCATTTTTATTTTGGTTTGGGGTAGGACAACTACAACTAATTAAATTCATTGTGTACATCATTCTAATTGTATATATATATATATATATATGTATATATATATATGTATACATATATATATATACATACATACATATATATCACTATATAAGGATATTATGAGTATAGTTTTGTACATTTCTCATTCATTCTTATTTATAAGATCCAAAGTTAATTATAAGAAATTCTATAGAATTTGACAATCATGTTGTTTTCAGTGTGTGGTAGTGTCAAGGGGAGATTGCTCATGGGACATGCAAAAGTATGATGAAGAGAATAATTACGTTTAGTTATGTCTTTCAGGGATCCATTCATAAATTTCCATACTCTACCATCAGTCACAATTCTCCTTTCTTTAAGTAAAAGCCCTTTAGTGAAGATAAACTCACTATTTTTGAGTCAGGTCATGCCACATTTGGAGAGTTCTAATTAAAATATTTTCTGATATGAATTCTGCTCTTCCTTCTTTAATTTCTACCCATTCCTCCTTGTTGTGCCCTCTGAAGCCAAGCAGAACAAACATAATTCATTTGCACATGATAGATCTTCAAATACTTGATGACAGTTATAGAAATAATATGTATTTAGTAATATGATTAAGGTATATTCTGTTTCTCACATGTTTTTACTTAATAGACATTCATAAAATTATGAAAATGTCATTTTTCCAAGTACTCATCAATATCAGACAGTTGGCTAGTTTCAAACTAGGGCAATTATCATTTTTTTTGGCACCTATCCAGAAGATTGGTTTTCAAAGCATAAGTCCTTTCAAACTAAATAACATTTATTACATCGGGATGCTTGCAAGTGCTCATTTGAATATCTAAAATGCCTCTTCTGATTCTTGTTTCTGCATGTGCAAGTGGCACTAGACTTCTACTTGAGAGTGTACAATATGAGTAGAACTCAGATGAGCTTGTTTTCCTCTGAACCCAGTCTTCCATCTAACTGCCCAAATTACCAGATAATTATTCTAGTATGAAGGTAATTCACTGATTTACCTTGATGTTTCCAAGTTGGCAGCTAGTTGGGCAAACAGTTTCAGGAAAATTTCTGCCAAAGTTCCTGGTCCTGCCTCCTCTATTTTATGTTTTACCTGAAACTACCAGAAAGCTACATAATATACAGGTATATCTATTTGATATAGCTCATAGACAAACAAAAAAATCTGTATAATGGGTAAAATATATTAAAGTCTAGATTAGAAAATAAGAGTGCAAAGGGAAATTACATTTTCATTATTTTAATATATGATGCCAACGTATCTGCTTTGCTAACTGTCTTCAATATAATTCTCAGCCAAATATGGATTTTTCTAGCATTTCTTGGAATCAATATTTGGAGATGGAAGTGGTACTAATTATCCTTAATTATGAATCAATGAAAACAAAAGAAAACTATGTATGTCTGTTTGGATAAAAACATTAGACTTAGAAAAGGTTTAGAGATTAGTCAATCTATTACATCATTGAAGATAAGCATAATTTAATATAATTTCTTAATTTTACAGATAAGGAAATTAATCTACAGAGATATGATGTCCATGGGCACAAGGGCAGAACAAGTACTTTAATGCTACCTTCCCTATTAAGCCTTTCCTTACTCCCTTAGCTCTTAGTTCACCCTCCCCAAATTATCTATACTTTATTTGTATATGATGTATATGATGAGAAGGTAGGTGGCACAGTGGATAAAGTGCCTGGCCTGGAGTCAAGAAAATTCAGCTTTCTATATGTCTAGATCAATGATACATATAAAACCCAGTTGAATTGCTCATAGGTTTTGAGAAGGGAGAGGGAGGAGGGGAGGGAAAGAATATGAATCATGTAAACATGGGAAAATATTCTAAATTTATTATTAAATAATTGATTTTTGAAAAAAGAAAATTCAGCTTCCTGAGTTCAAATCTAGGTTTAGATATTTACTAGCTATGTGATCCTGGGCAAGTTACTTAATCCTTTTTGCCTCTGTTTTCTCACCTGTAAAATGAGCTGGAGAAAGAAATGGTAAACTTCTGCAATATCTTTGCCAAGAAAACACCAAATAGAGTCAAAAAGAGTGGGTCACAACTGAAGAATGACTGAATAACAACAAATATACATGCTATCTCTCTCAAAAGAATAGAAGCAACTTGAGGCCAGATACTATGATACATATTTTAGGTGCCAGAGATTTGTAATGATATTTTTATGCTCTTTTGTTCAGTTTCCCTTGTTGCAAAAATATTCTCTGTGAAATAACTAATAATATTCTAACAAGTATGGAGGAACGGAATATGGTTATATGAACTGCTTGTTATAAGGATAAATTCCATTACCTTGATCTGAGTAGCATGGGACAAGTATTTATAAATAAGTAGTGGGACAAGTATTTATAAAATTCAGGAAAGTCATATTTTTTTGCCAATGTCAATATTAAGGAACTTTGCAAAGTTATTCCTCTTTTCCTAAATTATTCTTTAGGATATATCATTCATATATATATAT